>NC_080168.1:6899896-7199896 GCF_950295315.1 Erinaceus europaeus
TCTAATCATTTGAATTTCATTTTGATTTGAAAAATATATATAAATGAATGACATAACAGATGAATGATTTATGTATTAGTGGCTCAGTAATGAAACTCATTCTGTCTTTCAAAATTCATTAGAAATTTTTTCTTTTTTTAAATTATATTTATTAATTAGATAGAGGCATCTAGAAATTGAGAGGGAAGGGGGAGATCGAGGAGAGAGACACCTACAGCCCTGTTTCACCACTCGTGAAGCTTTCCCCCTGTAGGTGGGGACCAGGGGAACAAACCTGTGTCCTTGCACACTGTAACATGTGCACCCAACCAGGTGCACCACCACCTGGCCCCGAACTGTTCTTCTTTTGTTAGTACTAGTTATCTAATTGTAATTTACAAAATGGTGAGCCAACAAGGGTGTAATTCCACACCGTTCCCACCACCAGAGTTCTGTGTCCCCATTTCCTCCATTAGAAACTGCAGAAGTTCTCCCAAGGCCACAGATATGGGTTGACCGTTATTTCTATGAGTATATTTATATGTATTTGCCCATTTTTTCTCCTATGGTCCTGCATCCTCTTTACCTATACATCACACCTGCACCTATTACTACTTCCAAATGTCCTTCCTTTTTTCCTCTTCTTTCTGCAGGTCTTGATGAAATTGGAGTTCAGAGCCCTCTGGCCATCTTCTGCTAACATCATTATAAACTTTTCCTGAGGTTTTGTTTATTATGAAGAAAGAGGGGAAATGAGAGAGCAGAGAGAAAGAGAAAAGAATTAAAGAGAACTGCTCAACTCCAGGATGCAACAGTACAGACTATTGACTCTGTGGCCTCTGGGGTCTTGGGCATATAAATTGGTGCGTTAACAGGCTGAGCTATCTCTCCCACCTCCTCTCAAAATTCTTAATTATATTACACAGGTCTGCTTGAAGGCCTTCCTGTCTTCCCTGTCCTTTCAGTCATAGAGCTCAGCTACACTAAGACAACAGACATGATCTTTGAAGCAGCTTTTGCTGTCCTGGAAATAACTCTAAAGATTCAAGGAGAAAATAAAATGAGGTCCCTGAAACAAAGATTCATTAGCTCTAGTCTTTTTATTATTGTTATTTTTTTGTTTGTTTGTCTGTTTTTCCCTTTTGTTGCCCTTGTTTTTTTTTTATTGTTGCTATAGTTATTATTGTTGTTGTTAATGATATTGTTGTTGTTGGATAGAACAGAGAGAAATGGAGAGAGGAAGGGGAGAGAAAGACAGACACCCTGAGACCTGTTTCACCACCTGTGAAGCAACTCCCCTGCAGGTGGGAGCTTGAACCCGGATCCTTACCCCGGTCCTTGCATTTTGCACCATGTGTGCTTAACCCGCTGCGCTACAGCCCGACTCCCCCTTATTATTATTTTCTAATAAGGCAAATGTTTAAGCCCATATGTAGAAAAGGCTTTTCTTCTTGGTGTTGTTTTAATCTTCCATCCAGTGTGAAGGGAAACACCTTCTTCCTCTTGAAGTTGTTATTTCCTTCAGGCCTGAGTAGATTTCATTAACCTCACAACAATGCCAAGAAATGGAAAGGGGATAAGCCCCAGTCTCCCTTCTGACTGACGACCTGTGCAGTGACTTCTCCAGCAACTGTTTCCTCTGCACTTTCCGCACACAGCTGTGGCCCTTCTCCCCACTCTGCTCCACAGAGCTGTCAATGTGTAGGCTGCTGTTAGGGAAGCAAGGGTATAAATACAAGAAGTCACCTATGTGGACTCTGGAATCTGAACCTCTGACAATATTCTTCCTTATTTCCCTCAGACTTGGCGAAGATGCAGAGTTAACCGTCAGTCACGGGCTTCTGAATGGCAGCCAGATGGTCAACTCCTCCAGGCAGAATGGAAGAAGCCCTGAAGAAATCAGCTCTTTGAGAGAATTTTTTGGAACCCAGGGCCTTCCATGGGGATTTCTCCCTGCTGTGGGCCACATTTATCCAGAGGGATACTCTAAATCCTGAGGCTTCAATGTCACCACAAGAAAACTTTGTTCTCTTTTTCTTTTTATTATCTTTATTTATTTATTGGATAGACAGCCAGAAATCAACAAGGAGGGGTGGGTGATAGAGAGGTAGATAGACAGAGAGACACCTGCAGCCCTGCTTCACCATTTGCAAAGCTTTCCCCCTGCAGGTGGGAAAAGGTGCTGGGGACTCGATCCTGGGTCCTTGCTCATTGTAACACATGCGCTCAATCAGGTGCACCACCACCTGGCCACTACGTATTTATTTTTATTTTCTTATTTTTTTCAGTCAGTTTTGTCTGTTTAATCTGGAGATTAAACCTGGGACTTTGGAGGTAGAACCATTATGCTATTTCCTTGGCCACAAGAAAACTCTGAGTGCTTCTTTCTCACTTTGATTTACAGAATGTTTATTTAGTCAACATAATGAGAGTCAAGTTCTGTTCTAGGAGTAGAGAATACATAATCGTCATTTTCCATCTTGGAGGAGCACCTTCAATGAAGCTGTCAGGGCCTTAAACATCTGGGAGGAGCTATCCACCCAGACAAGAGGACTAAGGAGGCTGGCCTCAAGAGAGAGGAAGGAGAACTTCCTTGAAGTCTTGGAAAAACAGGAAGTAATGAGACAGGTGACATAGAGTAGGGAAATGAGGGAGCTCTCCAGGGAGAGGAAATCAAAAGGGATAGGCCACACTGGGACAGAAAGAAAGAAAGAGAGAGAGAGAGAGAGAGAGAGAGAGAGAGAGGAAGGAAAGGAAGGAAGGAAGGAAGGAAGGAAGGAAGGAAGGAAGGAAGGAAGAGAGGGAGGGAGGGAGGGAGGGAGGGAGAAAGGACCTGGAAAGCCTTAGTGGAGTTACAAGCAGTTCAAGATGGTGCTGGGTATGGATGGAAGAATGGAGGTAGAGAGAGGCTGGAAAGGCAAGTAAGTCCTTCTAACAGCAGTGGCCCCGGGTGTTGGCTTAAACTATTGGCACTTTAAGAAAAGCATGGATAAGAGTTATGCACAGAAAGTCAGTGCCAGTGGTTTTGTATGATTATACCAGGGAGAGGACAGGAGCTTCCAGACCCATCTGGCATCATTCTGACCAGCTCCCTTATGTCTGCTGGTAACACATAGTCAAACCCAACAAGAGCTTCACTCTGCCCATGATGCAGAAGCTAATTCCTGTTACACCACTGGTATACAAAAAGGGAAACCTTCAGTGTGAAGCCAGAGGACCATTTTACTCAGTTCAAATCTAACACTTTGCAGTAAAGGTCGTTATTTATTTTGGTGGAGAGGAAAGAGGGGTAAAAGGCTGGGACCCAAGTCTTCCTCATCCTGCTTTCCTTGACCTTCCTTCTTCAAGATTCTTTCTGCCCCAGGAGATGACAGAGGCTGAGTCATCCAGGACCAGATATCTCTGCCCACTTCTCCCCTAGGTGAAAGAGGGATTGGGGATGAGTTCAACCTCTAGTCACCTTCTCTCCCCAGTCCAAAGCCAGTCCTTTCGGGAATTTGACTTCAGCAGGCCATGCAGCCAATCCGAAGAGGGCTCATCAATGCAAGACCCTGTGAGTAACAGAAAGAGCTTATCCAAGCTCATGAATGTTCTCTGGGTTGCGGCCCGTAAACCCTATTCATTGTAACACTAAAATCCTTGCTCTGGGGAATCTGCAAATGCTACTGCAACATGGCTAGCATGGCACATCAGTGTACAGTGGCTGATGTAGGCCCCACAGTACATGGAAAGATGCATGTACCCGGAGATGGTCAGACTCACTAGTGATCCCTTATAGCTGATGGTGGGCACAAGTCCACAATGACCACTCTGGGGAGGAGGCTTCCCAGGGTGGTACTCACAGGTGCCTAGATGAGGCTTCAAGTCACCTAGTCAAGAGCCACGGTGCATGAGGGAGAGGAGCACAGCTTGAGAAGGATGAGCACAGTTTCCTGAGGAATGTCAGAGCAGGGATTTCCAGGGACTGTTTGTTGTCAGACATTGCTCTCATGTATTTATTACTGAGTCAAGAAACAGGACTGGATAGCACACGAACCAAGGGTAAGTGGGCCCCTCGAGGAGTCAAGTATGTCCAAACAGTACTGGTGTTTTTAATTTTCTTAGCCTGATATGACAAGATACTAAAGGCTTATCCCAGCATAAATTATGTGAGCTCTCTTATATGCAGTTTCGTATGGAACACAGCTTGGTTTTTCTCCAGTCTCTCTTCTTGGATTTGTGCCTGGTTTTATTGGCAATTTTCATCCAAATTCACTGGGAGATGGGATGACTGTACTTTTGTTCTTTGGCCAGAAATCACTTGATCCTGTAAATCTTTTAAATGTGTGTGTGTGTGCGTGTGTGTGTGTATTTTAATGAGAGAGAATGATTCAAAGAGAAAGGCACAGAGAGGGAGTCAGGCTGTAGAGCAGCCGGTTAAGCGCAGGTGGTGCAAAGCACAAAGACCGGCATAAGGATCCCGGTTCGAACCCCGGCTCCCCACCTGCAGGAGAGTCGCTTCACAGGTGGTGAAGCAGGTCTGCAGGTATCTATCTTTCTCTCCTCCTCTCTGTCTTCCCCTCCTCTCTCCATTTCTCTCTGTCCTATCCAATGACAACAACAATAATAACTACAACAATAAAACAACAAGGGCAACAAAACGGAATAAATAAATAAATAAAATAAAATATTTAAAAAATTAAAAAAAAAAGAAAAAGAAAGGCACAGAGAGACATACCAGAACACTGCTCAGCTCTGGTTTATGGTAATGCTGAAGATTAAATCTGGGACCTTAGAGCCTCAGGCTCGGAAAGTCTTTTGCATAATCATTGTGCTGTATTGTTCTCATCCCAGTCCTGAATGTCTTGTAGAAGAGATAACAAGGAAAAGAATTAGTCACAGCATGGTGATGGAGAAAAGGAGAGAAAACCAGTCATTTTTTTTTTCAACTAATATTGCTTATTCTGTCATTCAATACATATTTACTGAGAATCCTGGGCCTTTTTCAGGGTTTCTGTATGACATGAAATATTTCAAAGCAGAAATAAAGTGGTGAAGACAGAGTTGGGAAGGGGAGCCCTGTCTGCTGGAACAACCTTCTGAGACTGGTAGTGGCTCCGAATATTGTTCTCTGAATTCCAGTTCTACTACAGTGTGCAGCTGGGAAAATGCAGGAGTCTCTTTTGTCTTCCTAGTCACCTCTGACCTCACATAGCTGGGGTGCACACTAATTAACCATGATAGCTGCCATCGTAAATACACCAGGGTTGCCATTGTCAGGTCCATTGTCAGGTTCATTGTAAATACACCAGGGTTTCCATTGTCAGGTTCATGGCAGAGTGGATCGTCTTTTTTTTTTTTTCAGTTTATTTTTTATTAGTGACTTAGCATTGATTTACAAAGTGTCGGATAATAAAGGCCTGATTTAATATGGTTGCCACTACCAGAGTTCTGTGTCCCCATCTTCTCCATTGGAAACTGTAGTAGCTCTCCCAACATCACCAATCCAAGCTGAATATGTACATCCAATGTCCCTGTCTTCACTTTCTTTCTAAGTCACCCCTATACCTATTACCACATCCAGGTGTCTTTCGTCTTGTCCTCTTTTCTCTAGCTTCCTCTGGTGTTTTCCAGATTAGCTTCCCTTTCATTGATAGAATAATAACAAGATTCCTCGTGACAAATGCTTCAGGTCCTGGTGGTGCAAAAAGTGTGAATTCTGGCTTCTGTAACCACTTCTCTGCTGAACATGAGTATTGGCAGGTCAATCCATACCCCCAGCCTAAAACCAGTAGTTATTTAATGTAGATTCTAGAAGGTGTAGTAGACCCCAGAGTATGTGTTGGGGCTGGGACAATCTTAGTCTTTAGGGAACCACGTTAACTGCAGTAACCATGACTATGAGTGTATTGACTCTCTCCCTTTACACTGTCTGAACTGGAAGATGCTTTGAAGAGGGTTAAACTGGGAACAGCTGCTGGCTATGATAACATCACCCCAGAACTCATTCTTAACCTGGGTCCCGCGGCAAAGAAGTGGCTCGCTTCATTCCTGTCCCACATCTTGGAATCTGAGTCTATGCCCAAAGTTTGGCGTCGTGCGAAGATTATAGCGGTTTTGAAACCAAAGAAAGACCCAACACTGGCCGCCAGCTATAGACCAATTTCTCTCCTCTCCATGTGTTACAAACTCCTTGAGAGGCTGCTTCTGTCACGTATTTCTCCTCTTACAGAGAAATTCCTATCACCCGCCCAAGCTGGTTTCCGCCCAGGAAGATCTACCTGCGAACAAGCCCTGGCCCTCTCAGCTTACATTGAAAATGGATTCCAGAAGAATTTAAAGACGGGTGCTGTCTTTGTTGATCTCACAGCAGCCTATGACACGGTCTGGCACCATGGTCTCCTAGTCAAGATCTCAAGATGCCTGCCTCCATGGGTGGCCAACACTATATCGTTTCTTCTCCAAAACAGAAGATTCCGGGTGCATCTGGGTGACAAGTCTAGCAGATGGAGACTTGTCTCAAGTGGCCTCCCCCAGGGCTCTGTTCTGGCTCCTACGCTATTTAATATTTACATCAATGACCTCCCAGAAATTTCTTCAAGGAAGTTCATCTACGCCGATGACATCTACTGTGCAACTCAGGCATCCAAGTTCGACATCCTCGAGGAAACACTCACGAAAGACATGTCTCTGATATCTGATTACTGTAAAAAATGGCGACTAATCCCTAGCACTGCAAAAACGGTATCATCTGTTTTCCATCTACACCATGCTTCAGCCTCGCGTGAGCTTAATGTGCAGCTTGTACGAGAATCCGGCATGAAGCCCAGCCAGTCTATCTTGGCGTTACTCTCGATCGCACTCTGTCATTTCACAAACATCTCATAAAAACTGCAGCAAAGGTGGGCGTGAGGAATAACATCATTGCAAGACTGGCCAGCTCCTCATGGGGCGCGAGCGCTTCCACACTACGATCATCATCTCTGGCATTATGCTATTCCACTGCAGAATACTGTGCCCCAGTATGGTTCCGTAGCCCCCATGTCCACTTGGTCGATTCCAAATTATATTCCTCCATGAGGATAATTTCTGGAACCATCCGTTCCACCCCGGTTCCATGGCTGCCAGTTCTTAGCAACATCGCCCCGCCAGATATTCGTCGGGATGCGGCATCATCTAAGTTCATTTCCCACGTCTACGCTCGACCGGACCTGCCAATATACGCGGATATCTTCGCCCACCCTGTCCAACGCTTGATGTCTCATCACCCAATCTGGTCCCCTACGCCTACAGTGAACTTCTCTGTTGCAGACTCTTGGAAACAGAGTTGGCAGTCAGCTGAGGTAAAGAACAAACACCTCATCACAGACCCCTGCAAGCGTCAACCCGGCTTTGACCTAGCACGTTATGATTGGGCCCTCCTCAATCGCTATCGAACAGGCCATGGGCAGTGCGCCACTATGTTCCATTGCTGGGGAGCCAGAAATGACCCGAATTGCCCCTGTGGCTACAGACTATGACCCACATAGTCAATAACTGCCACCTCTCCAGATTCAAAGGAGGTCTCGAAACTTTACATCAGGCTCAACCTGACGCTGTTGACTGGCTACGGAAGAAGGGCAAACGCTAGAAGAAGAAAAGTGTGTTGACCCAGGTGGAGAACACACACTGAGAAGGGAATGAGACACAGGAGCAGTCAGAATAAGGGACAAATGATGTGTAAGTGGCTTCCAAGGAGAAATGGTGAGTGAGGGTGGGTGCCCGTGCCCTAGGTCACCAAGGTGTCAAAAGTGGCATTGGTTGAGCAGACATCATTACTCAGTTCTGTAAACAGCACTTGTGATTCACTCTATCTCCTTAATTAAGCAATCTCAAAAGAATTCTTGAGCAGACCTCAGAACTCTTTAAACCTTTTTTTTCCTTGTCCCCATAACCACTTTAATTCTGATTCTTTGTCTGACACTCAATTACTCACTGGGAACTAGCATTACAGAATATGAGACAAGAATGCCTGAAGAAAAGATTGGGAAGCACTGAGGGATAAGAGGCCTGGAACTCCAGTTAGCAGGGACTGTCGGAGAGTATAGGCATTTTGTTTTGTTTTTGTCACCTGCTTCCCCTACGAGTGGGGAAGAGTTTTAAAGTAGCACTGAAGATATAGTAGGAAGGATTTTCAAGGGCACAAGGGGAAACACTATAGATTAGGAGGAGCTTTAGAAAAGTAACTACACCTGGAAGACAGAAGCCCAATGGAAAAGGCAATCTCAATAGACCACTGGGAAGTTGGTTCCAGGTGGGACTAAACTTAGAGATGTAACAGGCAGGAGGGCCTGCACATGGGCCATTTCTCTTCACGGCCTTCATTTAACTACCTGTCTCTGTACCTGCATTCTGTTTCTACACACATTCTATCTCACTTCCTTGAAATCAAAGTTTACACTTTAGCCACTTGGCCCTGGAGTCATTCTGCCCAATAGACATCTGTGAGCAAATCCACCTTCTCTCAGGAGGGAATTAGCTCTTAGGCCTTCTCTAGGACCCAGGGCCAGTCCTCCCACAACAAGATGACAAGAAAGAATCATTTGATACTCATTTATCTACTACTTTTTAAAAAATATTTATTTATTTTCTCTTTTGTTGCCCTTTGTTGTTTATTGTTGTAGTTATGGTTGTTGTTGTTAGTGATGTCGTCGTAGTTAGCTAGGACAGAGAGAAATGGAGAGAGGAGGGGAAGACAGAGAGGGGGAGGGAAAGACAGACACCTTCAGACCTGCTTCACTGAGCCTGTGAAGTGACTGCCCTGCAGGTGGGGAGCCTGGGCATCCTTAAGCCAGTCCCTGCACTTTGCGCTACCTGTGCTTAACCCACTGCGCAACCACCAACTCCCTCATTTATCTACTTCTAAGAGCAACCTCCAAACCTGCACCTGAAGAACAAGCATCCCATAGACCTCTAGCAACAAAAGAAAGAAAGAAAGAAAGAAAGAAAGAAAGAAAGAAAGAAAGAAAGGAAGGAAGGAAGGAAGAAAGAAAGAGAAAAAGAAAGAAAGAGAGAAAGACAAAAAAGGACTTTCTCACTCACTTCCTAAGAGGTGAGCTTCCCAGGAAGATGAAGGAACTTTCCAAGGCCATAGAGCTGCTTAATGACAGAGCCTGGGTTTCTGGTTTGGAGCCACTGCTCCCATAGGAGCACCTCACAGCAGCTGTAGCTATGTAGGTCAGAGCTGCTCCTTGCAGGACACAGAGCACATGCAAAAGATGGAAGGCGGACTCTCCCAGTTCTCTGGGGGAACCTGTGCTTCTTCATGCTAGGAGTCCCTAGCACTGTCGTTCCTCAGCTCGGCTTTCACCTTCAGAACACACACGCCCTTAAGCACAAACACATGGTGCAGCACACCTATGCCCCTGGGCCAAGGCTCCTGGCTTCTCTGGGGAGTTCTGGCAGAAACAGTAGCAGGCAAACAATGGAGACCTATGCACTCAGCCCCATCTGGCCTCCTGCTGGGGCAGAGGTGGGAGGGGGAAGGGGAGTAGCTGCAGTCACAAGCTCCTTCTCTAAGCTGTTTGGGTTCCTAAACTAAAAATTAATCTCCATCTCTCTCTCTCTCTCTCTCTCTCTCTCTCTCTCCCTCCCTCCCTCCCTTCCTCCTACTTCCCCAGAGAATACCCCTGCCCAGCCCCAAACAATTCTTATCAGGTTCTTATTCAATAGCCATCTGTTTCCCCCTTTCCAGGGACAATGCTACAGACCAGAGCAGGGCTTCAGAGCAGAGACTGTTGGCTTTCACAGGTGCAGACAAAAGGAAGCCTTTCCTCCTCCTTGTTGGCATGCTGCTGTGACAGTGTCTCTCTGTCAGAGAGAGTGCAGCCCTCACTGAGCTACCCACCTGGACAACTAACCTATCTCCCTCCGCCTCCCCTCCCCCTCCTCTCCCCTTCCCCTCCCCTCCCCTCCCCCTCCTCTCCCCTCCTCCCTCCCCTCCCCCTCTCCCTCCTTCTCTCATGCACTGCTCAGCCAGCACTTAGGATGCCTCATCTCTGGAGTTCGATTTCATCAGCCACTGAAGATTTAAAAAAGTAATAACAGACCTGCCTCCCCATGAGGACCAAATGAGCTGCAGTACTCCAGAGGGCCTTCCAAGCTCTCAGCTGCTCTGCCACTGTAATCATCTCAACCAAGAAAGATCTGTTATTTAATACTGTTGTAACATACACACACACATACACACACACACACACACACACAGTCAAATAATATCAGTAAATGAGGTGGGGGCTGGGCAAAGCAATTAGTGTGCATCCTCTTAATGGAATATTGAACAATTAAAAAAATATGTGGGATCAGGAGGTAGTGCAAAGGGTTAAGCGCACTTGGCGTGAAGCACAGGGACCAGCATAAGGATCCTGGTTCAAGCCCCTGGCTCCCCACCTACAGGGAGGTCACATCACAAGCAGTGAAGCAGATCTGCAGGTGTCTTTCTCTCCCCTCTCTGACTTCCCCTCCTCTCGATTTCTCTCTGTCCTATCCAACAACAACAACATCAATGGCAACAATAACAACAAGGGCAACAAAATGAGAAAAAAAAAATGACTTGCAGGAGTAATGAATTCGCTAGTGCAGGCACAGAGCCCCAGCAACAACCCTAGAGGCAAATAGATAGATAGATAGATAGATAGATAGATATAGATATAGATATAGATATAGATATAGATATAGATATAGATATAGATATAGATATAGATATAGATATAGATATAGATATAGATATAGATATAGATATAGATATAGATATAGATATAGATATAGATATATATGAAAGAACTTTGAAGGAGTAGGTTGTGCCCTATAGAAGGATTGAAGGTGGACTGGAGAGACAGCATAATGGTTCTGCAAATGAGCATTCGTGTCTGAGGTTCCAGAGTCCCAGGTTCAGTCCCCAGCACCACCATAACAACCATAAAAATCAGAACTGAAGAGTGTACTCTGCTCATTAAGCTCATATTCTCCCTCCCTCTCTCCCTCTCTGGTTTCCCTCTCATTAAAATGTTTTTTTAAAGAAAGGTTGAAAGTATACCATTATTGAAAATACACTTTGGTATTTTCCCTCTAGAAGAATATAATCTTGGCTTATATCTTTCCAGACTTTTCTCTGTGTTTTCCAAGTACACACACAAACTCATAAGCACATACATAGTTTTTCGTATAAAAATAGAATCATATGCTGCATCAACTTTTTTTTTTTTGTTATTTCCAGGATTTCACCATGCCAGACTAACTTTTTAAGTTAGAAAGAGAGAGACAGAAAGTGGTGAAACAGTGCTACAGATGTCTTTCTCTTTCCCTCTTTATTTCCCCCTTCCCTCTTAATTTCTGGCTGTCTCTATTCAATAAATAAAAAAATAATTTAAAAAAAATTAAGAGAGAGACAGAGAACAACAAAGATATCAGAGCATCCAAGTGTCCTCCCGTGTGGTAGGGCCTGGACTTAAGCCCAGGTTGAAGGCAGAGCAAGTTTACCATCCAGGAGAATTTTGTTGCCAGCCTGCTACATAAGCTTTTGTCTAGGATACACTGGACTCCCATTCTAGCTTGGTAGTGTGAGTCTCCTTCACTCAAGTGATTGTGAAACACTCCAGAGAGGTCGAAAAACACAGCAACAAGCAATCATATCCTCATCACCTAGATTAAAATCGACCCTCAACAAGTTGATGACGCTTTCTTCATGCTTGAAGTATCTACTGCCCTGAACTTGGAGTTTCTCATCACCATCCGTAACCACTGGAGAGACGTTGTGTAAAATAACAATAGTGAGACATACCTCCGGGGGGTGAAGGAGCAGTAACATTTTTTTTTTGCTCCATATATTTCTGCATTATCACCATCTCTCACCCAGATCATAAACTACTTTTGTGAGCAAATAATAGCTAATACATGAGACACTCCAACAATTGCATGGAGTACAGCCTTCCAACTCATTCTTTCAATGTATGGACATTAAGCACCTGCTAATACAGGATTCAGACACTGGGCTTGGTGCTGAGAGAACCAGAATTAGCATAAATGAATACAAGGAGCTAACATTCTGATGGGAGAGAGAGCTGTCATCAGACAATCACCAATCAAATGTAAAATGGCACTTGGGTTAAATGATATAAATAGTGTCTAGGATATGGCCTGTTAAGGGAGGTAACAGGAATCTTAGCAGAAAAAAAAAAAACTGCCATCTTTGAAAAGGAGCAGAAGTGACATAGGAGAAGTGGAAGAACATTCTGGAGCTAGGAGGAATATGTGCAGAGACATGGCTATCAACAACACAGTGGAAGAAAAGGAAGGTTAGGTCCCAATACTGGAAATGTTGCAAGCAGAGTAGGTCTGCTTGGGTGTGTCCAGGAGCGTTCTGGTTTGTAATTTACTGGAACAACATCAAGTGATTCAGACTGTTCCTGACAGCCTGAGAAGGACAAATCCAAACAATTTGTCGACGGACGGACGGTAATAATTGCTAAGACTTACTGAGCAATTACTTCCTCCTCCCAGGCATTATTCTAGATACCAATATGGAGAGGACTATGATGATGTCCATTCTACAGATGACAAAACTGTAGAACTAACAAGCAGCAAGAATAGAAGCATAGATATCTTACTCCCATGCCGGGTAGATATGTAAATACAAAATGATTCTTCATCATTTGACTTCTTTTGTTGTTTTGCAAAGGCAGTAGGAAAAAAAAAAAAAACCTGTACGTGTAGTTAACTACACGTAAATGCATTTAATTTTGCAGAAATTCCAGGAATCAATAAACTTGCGAAGAGCTGTGTGCTCCTGGGGCGGGCGGGGGCTAATAGTACATCTCTTGAATCTTCCATGGTGCTATGCCTGGGATCTAGCAGACACTTCACGTATGTTTGCTACATGTTAGCTGAATTCCTATGGAGGGTTTTCTACCTGGTATATGCACATGACTTCTGTACCTCAGACAGAAAAAATAATTAATGATTAATAACGGGACTGCAGTCCAGCTGTAAGTCAATCCTACCCTGATTGAAGTCTGTCTCTCATACATATGAAGTCCTGGTTTTGTTGCAAGAAAAGGAGGGGTGGAGAAAAGGAAGGAGGGAAGGAGGAAGGCGGGGAAGGAAGATATAGGAAGGATGGAGGGATGAGAGTAGGAAGGAAAGAAAGAAAGAAGACGAGGAGGGAAGAAAGGGCCACAAGCAAACTAACAAAGACCTGCCAGTGTTTACAGAAAGGCTCACAGCTGCTCTCAAAACTTTTCCCCTTATGTAGATTTGGGGGGATAGGGCAACCTGGCAACACCCAATTCCAACTGGAGACAATTGCAGAAGCCAGCACACCTTCCTTCTACACATACCCCCCCCCAAAAAATAATTTTGGCCCATATTTCCAGAGGGGAAACTATTAGGGGAAGATTAGGACCAAAGAAGACCCTGAACTTCAGTTCCACCTGGACTGGAAACTTTTGTGACCAAGAACTTTTGTTTTGTTTTGTTTTGTTTTGTTTTGTTTTGTTTTGTTTTGTTTCCCACTCATCCCTGAGAGGGAGAAGTTGGAACTGAGTCCCTGTTTCCATAAATTAATAGGGAAGAAGAATATGAGGAAGACCGGAAGTTGTAATAGATCTAGGCGTGACTTGGACAGAAAGTGAAGGTGGGGCCTGAGAAGTGAAGAGCCCAGCGTCACCAGCACTCTGCCTCTTAGCCCACATGTCTATCTGCGTACTTTCACTTTTGCCAAATAAAAGTTTAAAATGCTTGGGGAAAACAAACAAAAAACCTTTCTCCCCCTCAGCTACAGAAAAGTCACTCCTTTCTTTCAACCATGAGGATGTGTTCCTGAGGTGGCATTTCTGTGCTTGATTAAGGATGACGCCAACAGCCTTTGAACCAGAGATCATTTAAAAAGAACATGTTCCCATCTTATTGGGGGTAGGGTGGAGGGTAATAATAGTTCACAGGACAACTGTTGACACATAAGTGCAACCTCTCATCTCCCCCAAGAGACTTACCTGTGTGTGTCTCTCCCTCATCCTAAGTCCTTTTCTATGAACGTGCACCAGGACCCCCAGCACCCATCTGTCCTACCCTCTCCCCTCCTGCCCCAGCATCCTTTACAGTGGTGCAGCTTGGACTGGGGATGGTGTGTTGCACCACAAACCCTTTGTAAGCATTCCCCTGACACCAAACGTGCACCAGAGACGATCATATATAGCATACTCCACCACGGCCCTTCCATCGACCAAAGCTGCTGCTCCCTCAAAGACCCTGGCCCTAATTACCATGGAGATTCCTAACAGAGATGGATCTTCCCATGACAAGAGACAGCGCTTTGCAGACCAGCCTTCTAAATCATTAAAGCTCGCTCAGCAGAAAGCCTGCGAGTCAAGCAGACCGAAACCAACATGCCAGGACTGGCCCCGGGCGTTGCTGTGCCTTGTCAGCTGTTCTTCCCCAGCTAATGGGCCTCCAGCCCCATCTTATATTTATATCCCAGCTGCTGCAAAAGGCCAAGCCTGTGCCAGCCAGACAGCAGAAATAGAAGAGGAGCCAGAAAAGAGAAAAAAAAAAAAAAAAAAAAGCCTTCCACATTCATAACCAGGCAGGCTTTTTAGTTGTTTTTTTTTTTTTTTTCCTGCCGTGATGCAGGAATCTGAGTCTATTCAACTTCATCAAAGAACTTTCAGAAGCCCCACGTTTGAGGCTGCAGTTTCTATGGTTACGTGGAACAAATATCGGGAGGCTGGATGTTTCTCCACATATGAATCATTCTGAAAAGGCTTCTAAATTTGACTGTGGCGTCTCTCCTGTAGCATCACGCTCGAGGAGGGGGTAATGGGGAAATTCTTGAATTGTACACATTCAAATTATAACCAAATACTATTGTTCAGTGGGTAGGATGTATGTCTGGCCATATGTGTGAGACTTGGGTCAGAGAGACCACAGGCAGGTGCAAAGGCACTGGAGAAAGTTCCAGTGTGATGGGGGCCTCTCTCTTTCTCTGTCTCTCTAAATGAGATAGTGGTCCAGGGTGGGGGAAATTGCTTCTTTTTAAATTTTTTTTTAATTTTTGTTTCTTATCTTTATTTATTATATAGAGACAGCCAGAAATCAAGAGGAAAACAGAGATAGATAGAGAGGGAAAGTCAGAGAGACACCTACAACTCGGCCTCATCACTCATGAAGCTTTCCCCTTGCAGGTGGGGACATGGGACTCAAACCTGGGTCCTTGCACATTGTAACAATGTACATTCAACCAGGTGCACCACCACCTGGGCCCTGGAAATTTCTTCTACACAAGGTGTGGAGTCTGCAAAAGTAAATGAATGAAACAAAAAATAAATGAACAGATAGGGGTCCAACAAGACTCCAGCAAGAAAGCGCATACACTTTACCATGCACGAGGACCAGAGTTCAAGCCCAGACAACATGTGGGAGTGCCAGGTCTGTCACCAAAGAAAATTTCGCTAATGGGAGAGCAGTATTGTGGTGTCTTCTCTCTCTCTCTACCTCTCTCTCTGTCTCTCTGAAATTACAAAGTGATAAAAGCCCACTAAGAATGGTGGAATCATGTACACATGTGACTGTAAGACCCCAGTGTTAAAATATATGAATAAATGCTGAGTTCCAGCATAGGGGGATAGTTTAACATGAGAGCATGGGACTTAACATGCTTGAGGCCCTGACACCCCAGGTTCAATGCCCAGTACCACCATGTGCCAGAGTCTATTTTTCATATTCTTTGGTCATAAAACAATTTAGTTGTGTTTTTGGTTTTGTTGTTGTTGTTGTTGTTGTTTGTTTTTTTCAAAGTAGACTTCCAACATGAGGAGAACTGATCTGAAAGAGAAAGCCCAGGTTAGAATCCTTGCTCTGCTACAGACAAGATTAAGTTTCTCTGCTCAGTCCCCAAACTGACTGGCTCCATCCACAGTCACTATGGGGAGCCTGTGACAAGTCACCTTCTGGGGTCAGGTGTGAGGGTCATACCCACTGCCCAGTGAAATGGACTTCCCCAGCAGGCACTGTGATCACCACATTTCCAACTGGCCTATTCAGTACTTGCATATTTTCTCAGTCTGTATTTTAGAAAAAAACACAGAGGGTGTTCTCAGCTGGAAGACTTCATGGGGGAAGGTAAACAGTATATGAACACAGAAGGCATTGTTGGACAACCTCTGTGTAGAAATAGAGTTAGTAAAAGAGTATCCCAGACTTGCTAACATGCCCAGAAAAACCCACTCATGCTGACATGATAACTAAGGTGCTCCATGTTAATGACATTCCAGACATTCCAAGGCAAATTTATGATGGCACATTTTCACATGAACATATTCAGACCCAGTGCTCTTAAAAGGTGAGTGGTTGTCATAGTGGAGAGAGCTTTGGACTCTCCAGCATGAAGTTTTGAGTTCGATCCCAGGTGTCACATGTACCAGAGTGATCTTCTGGTCATCTCCCTCTCCATTTATAATTAATTAATTAACTTTATTGCTACCAGGGTTGTCTCTGGGTCTTGGTGTCAAGATTACAAACTAACCTCCCTGTGGTCTTTTTTATTTTTATTTTTTGCCTTTTTTCTATTTTTATTTTGTAGGCTAGAGAGAACCTGAGATAGGAGGGGGTGATACTGAGGGAAAAAGAACAGTAGACTCCTGCAGACCTGCTTTTTCACTCGTGAAGCATATTCCCACTGAGGTGGGGAACAGGAGCTAGAATCCAGGTACCTGCTCATGGTAATGTGTGTGCTAAACTAGACATGCCACCGGCAGTTCTCTAAAATAAAGATAATTAAGTGAGTAGTTTCAGAGCTGGGGAGATTACTTAGTCCTTAATTCTTACTATTTTTCTCATCAACACAGCTTCACCACTTTGGTTCTACTTTTTTAGACAGAGAGAGACAGAAGGAGAAAGATATCACAACTTCCCCCATGCAGCAGAGGTCAGGTTTGAACCTAGGTCTTATGCATGGCAAAACACACACACACACACACACACACACACACACACACACACACACACACACCAGGTGAGCTATCATGTCAGCCTCTTCAGCCTGAGGCGCTGCAGGTTCAATCCCTTGCAATACCTTACACCAGAGTTGAGCAGTGTTCTCGACTTCATTCTCCCTCTTTCTCCTTCCTTTCTCATAGTCTCTGTCTCTCTCCAAAATATATCAATATCCTTGGGAGTTGGGCAGTAGCACAGCAGGTTAAGCACAGGTGGTGCAAAGCGCAAGGGCTGGTGTAAGGATCCCAGTTCGAGCCCCCAGCTCCCCACCTTCAGGGAAGTCGCTTCACAGGTGGTGAAGCAGGTCTTGAGGTGTCTGTCTTTCTCTCCCCCTCTCTATCTTCCCTCCTCTCTCCATTTCTCTCTGTCCTATCCAACAATGACGACTTCAATAACAACAACAATAAAACAACAAGGGCAACAAAAGGAAATAAATAACTATTTTTTAAAGTAAATAAATAAATATCCTTAAAAGGTAAGTAAGTCATTTTGATGCATAGAATCCTACAGCACATAGACACAGTCATGAAATCACCCATTTGGCAAGGTCTGTAAGTATTATAAACAGAGACCTCTTGACTCATGACTCCCAAACCACAACTGCTGTTCCCAACACACACAAAGGTGTCTATTGGAAGAATTGCTTATGGGAGGAGAAAGAAACAAAAGTCAAAGACTGCAGTTGCTATTCGTATGATTGAGTCCTCGAGCTCCGTGACTGGATGTGAGCTGAGAAGTCTAATTTAATCTCCTGACTTTTTGGACTGAGAAGAGACTGAGGGAGAATGCGTGGGCTTCTTCACGGCACCTGGGGTAATATAGTTCAATCGGGACTACACCATCTGATAAATGAACGTTGGCCCACAAGTATGGCAAGAGAGACATTCCAACTAATTAACCAGTGACTACCATGTTCTAAATACTTGATTCAGAAGTCATATTTTTAGATTTTTTTTTATTTTTTAAAATATTTATTTATTTTCTCTTTTGTTGCCCTTGTTGTTTAACATTGTTGTGGTTACTGATGTCATTGTTGTTGGATAGAAATGGAAAGAGGAAGGGAACACAGAGATGGGGAGAGAAAGACAGACACTTGCAGACCTGTTTCACCGCCTGTGAAGCGACTCCCCTGCAGGTGGGGAGCCGGGGGTTCAAACTGGGATCCTTACTCCAGTCCTTGTGCTTTGTGCCACATGCGCTTAACCCGCTGCGCCACCGCCCGACTCCCATATTTGTAGATGTATTCATCTATTTATAAGTGAGAATAAAAGAGACAACCAGAGCACCACTCTGGACTATGCAGAGCCATGGATAAAACTCAAAACCACAGGACTACAGCTGCTGTGCTCAAGCTCCGAGCTACTAGCATGGAGGCCATATATTTTTTTTCCTTTCTATTTTTTTATTAGCTAGGACAGGCTGAGAAGGGAGGGGAGATAGAGTGAGAGAGAGAAAGAGAAACGCCTGCAAGCCTGTTTGTTCATGGATCCCCCCCCCCGCCCCCCGCAGGTGGGCAGCAGGGGCTTGAACCCCAGTCCTTGTGCATATGGTAATGTGTTCTCTTAAACAGGGACCCCACTCCTTGGCCCCACTGCCGTATTTTTTTCAATGAGATTCTCTTTGAAGAGGTCCCTTCCCCCACTCCCTGCCCCCCAATGCCCAATACATGTGCTCTGTAAGATAGAAGGCCACTGGGCATTTGGGGAAATATTATCACTGGATCGAGAGTTTTCTTTGTTGTATTCAGAAAGAGTAGAGAAGAGAGTCAGCTGTAACCAAATGAAAAGCAAATTCAGTAATAACAGTCTATTTATTTTTGCTTCCAGGGTTATCGCTGGAGCTCTGGGCTGGCACTATGAATCCACCGCTCCTGGAGGCCATTTCTTTCCATATTTATTGGATAAGACAGAAAGAAATTGAGAGGAGGAGGGATATTTAGAGAGAGAGAGAAAGAGAGAGGAGGTAGAGAGAGAAAGAGAGAGAGAGAGAGAAAGAAAGAGAGAGAGAGAGGAGGTAGAGAGAGAAAGAGAGAGAGAAAGAGAGAGAGAAAGAGAGAGAGAAAGAGAGAGAAAGAAAGAGAGAGAGAGAGAGAGAGAGAGAGAGAGAAAGAGAGAGAGAGAGAGAGAGAGGGAGCTGCAGGCCTGCCTAACTGCTTGTGAAGTATTCCCTCCAGGTGGGGAGCTGGGGGCTCAAACCCAGATCCTTGTGCGGGTCCTTGTGCTTAGTATATGTGCGCTTACCCAGGTGAACTGCCACCCCCCACTAGTCTACTTATTATAGCCTCACCAGCGAAATACTTTACAGAGCTGGTAGGGATGAGATGCCTGTCCAAAGGCAGTCCCCAGGTAAAGATCATGGGCTAAAATATTAACTGATCTAAGAATGAAGGAGTTTGGGAAAGAAATTCTAGAAGCCATTCGGTTACCAGGCACCAAAGCAGATACTGACTCCGAGATTTGTGGAACTCAACTGCAGTGATTCTGCAATATAATGACTACATGTGTAGTAGTCAGATTCAGAAAGTTTTGTTTGCCCTTGTGGTTGAATCTCAGCAAATCCCAAGCCAAAGATAGCTATCAGTCATGAGATGAAGACACTGGCTTCACTAAGTTTGCATGGCATTTTGCCCATTGTGGTTGCCTTCTTGTTTGGCAACTAATAAAATGAAACGGTTAGTGATCTGACGTGTCAACTTTAGTAGGTGGTGTCTGGCATTGCAAAGTAAAGCCAGGGTTCATTCATGAAATCTATTTTTCAGTTCTATGTTAAGTAAAAAGAGAGTCATCTGACTGAAAGATGACAACAGCTCACTGGTCCAGAGGCGGTGGCAAGTTTGCTCTAAACCATCTTCTCCCCATGACCCAGCTCTCCAAATGATATATGTAAGCCCAAGTTTGAAGACAGGGAGATTTCTCTGTTAGAATCTATGGGATTGTTGTTCTAGTCTTGGGGGAATTGTGGCCTCATTGGCACCATATTCTAGCTAAAAGAGCTACCCCTCACTGCTCCCCCTAACCATAGTATCTATTATATCTCTCTGCTTTTACCAAGATCCAGAAAACTACTTGAAAAGATTACCATAAATAGCCTAATCTTAAAAAAAAAAAAAAGTCTAATCTTAGTATCAACAAGCATGTATTAACAAAAGCCTCAGAAATAATTGTCCGCTTGCCTAGTGATTAGCTAACACCTTTCATAGCTTCAAAGAAAGCTTGACCTAAACATGCTGATCCAGATCTCTGATAGACCTGCTGGCTACTGGGCAACAGGAAATACAGAGTTAAAGGAACTAGTCCTGCTGCTTTGAAGGCAGAATATGTAAGCCAAGCCAGGGTGTTCTGAGTTACTGAAACTCCTCCTCTGTCCCCAAATAAACCTTCAAGAGGTCAGAGCAGAAACTTTCAGCCCACGTGGACAGACTGGGTTCTGTGATCTACAAAATATACAAATCAACACCAACAATCTCTCTCTCCCTCTTCATGCTCTCTCTCTCTCTCTCTCTCTCTCTCTCTCTCTCTCTCTCTCTGCAGAGACATTATTTACTTGTTATTAATCACCACCATGAAAACTGTGGGGAAAAAAATCCTCAGTCAACACAAATTTGAAGCAAAACACTTGAGACACAGATGGGAGAGTCGAAAATATTCATTTGGCTCAAAAGTCTTCCTGGTCTATCTCATTAAGAATAAAAATAACTAGTTCCCAGAAAACATGCCCGCCTATTGTCTTTGAAATTGTTCATTTTTCCTTCAAGCTCTTTCTTTCTTTCTTTCTTTCTTTCTTTCTTTCTTTCTTTCTTTCTTTCTTTCTTTCTTTCTTTATCTTAGATGTCAAATGGTTTCCTCCAAAGATATTTTTGCCCAGTAGCCCAAATCTGACAGGATGTTCAAGAGTGAGTTCATGTAATTCAAAAGCTTGAAATCCTGTTTTCAGTCTCGACACACAGCATTTTCTAGGCCTTTTGACACTGCTTCCTTCCATCTCTTTTAATCATGCCCTAAATTCTCCAGGCACCATGGGGGCCCCTGACATACAGGTATCTATTCAGAAACTGCAGCTTTGAACTGGTGCGGAGGAATGCTCTGAGAATTTCAACTAGCCCATTTCCTCTGCTTTTCTCTCCAACTTAAAACTCAGGAAACCAGACCTGAATACTCACATTTCTCCTCAGAATAGTGAGGAAGTAAAAGGTGTGGCAGACTCCAGGTAAGACTGTGTTTGGGTATTCAGACTTTTAGATCATCTCTTAGGCAAGACCACCCAGGAGCGAAGTCAGTCTGGAACCTTCATCTTGAAGTCTATTGTGAGGGGTATAGCTCAGCTGGGAGAGTGCAAGATGACTTTGACCCCAGGCCTTGTATGTATTGGAGTGATGCTTGCTTGGGTCTCTCCCTCTTTTTCTCTCTCCCTCTCTCTTCCTCTTCTTCTTCTTTTTTATTTATAAAAAGGAAACATTGACAAAACCATAGGATAAGAGGGGGACAACTCCACACAATTCCCACCACTAGATCTCCGTATCCCATCCCCTCCCTGATAGCTTTCCTATTCTCTAACCCTCTGGGAGTATGGACCCTGGGCCATTATGGGTCTGGCTTCTGTAATTGCTTCCCCGCTGAACATGGGCGTTGACAGGTCTATCTATACTCCCAGACTGCCTCTCTCTTTCCCTAGTGGGGCAGGGATCTGGGGAAGCAGAACTCCAGGACACATTTGTGGGGTTGCCTGTCCAGGGAAGTCTGATTGGCATCAAGTCTGGTGGCTGAAAAGAAAGTTAACATATAAAGCCAAACACACTGTTGACTAATCATGAACCTAAAAGCTAGAATAGAATAGTGCAGATGAAGAGTTGGGGGGGGGGTTCCTTTTTGTAGATAGCTAGTAGGGGCCTATTTTGGTTATATTCCAAAGGGCCTGAGACTATACTAGCTCTGATGCTAGTTGACTCTGTGTGTGTGTGTGGGGGGGGGCTATTTAGAGAGAGGAATTCAAGGACTGTTTTTCCCTCCAAGCTAGAAACTATACCTCTAGCCACCTCTAGTAATTTCTTTCTTTTTTTTTCCTTTTTCCCCCCTGTATTTTATTTATTTTAATGAGGGAGAGACAAAAAAAGATATAGACTCCATTCCACTAGGACCCAAAGCTTTCGTCACCAGGAATCTTGTTTTTATATCATCAGTGAAAGAGAAATGAATCTGAAAAAAAAAAAAAAACACAACGGAGGAACACCAGTCACTTTTTCTCTTATCTGAGAGAGAACAGGAAAAAATTAAAGACATTTGGAAGAAATAACAGGTGTAATAGTGACCTAAAAAGAAAGTGAAGGCAGGACCATTAAAGCAGGGGTGGGAGGTTATTTGTATAACAGGTATAGATAGTTATAGAATTAGCCTGTATTGTTGATCTTGGGAGAACTACTTCAGTTTCCAATGAAGGAGATGGGGACACAGATGCATTGCATCGACCTTCTCGTGGTGCGTCCCGTGAGTCCCCATTCATTGGGGAAACTGACGATCCTTCCTAGCTGACTGAATCCACATGGATCCCAGTCACTTTCAAAGCCAGCAACAAGCAGCTCCTGACAGCTTTCAACCTGACCTGTTGACTGGCTACGGAAGAAGGGCAAATGCTAGAAGAAGAAGAAGGGACACAGAACTCTGGTGTTGGGAACTGTATGCAATTATTCTCCTATTATCTTATAATTTTGTAAAACAATATTAAACCACTAATAATAATAATAATAATGATACAGAGAGAAGATTGAACATAGGACCTCAGAGCCTCAGGCCTGAAAAGACTCTTTACAGAACCACTGTGCTGCCTCCCCAGCCCACGGATTGCCCTAAGTCGTCATATGCAAAAATGTTGATGACTAGGAAACATTTTGAGAGACCTTGGTGACTATTAAATACAGGATGTTGAGGCTACCCCCGATTCTTAGTGGAGAGAGGACAGCTTGCCTTCATCCAATACCTCATTGCCATGGAAACCGTTCCTAGAAGGGAAAGTTCAAGTATCATCCTAGTAAGAAACCATCAAACAGATCAAGCAAAAGAAAAACGTATCTTCTGCCCCACACTATGCCCTCTGACTCTTTCATCTGAAAGCAGGGGCTTTCTCCACAGCAGGACAGTGGGCCTGAGACAGAACACAGGACCAGGAGACAGGTGGCCTAGTTGGCTGTTGGCTGCCAAATAGACTCTCCTGTGGAACCAGTGCTGAAAATGCTCCCTCTTTAGGATACTGAGTATGTCATTTATTTCTAACAGAACTTTAATTTCATTGATTTCTTTGTTCTTAATGTCAAAATCCTTTCCACAAACAACTCAATCAAAAGAAAAAGAGAGAGAGAGAAAGAGAAAAAAAAAAAAGCAGGCAGAAGGGGCTGATTGGTGGCATATCTGGTTAAGCTCACACATCACATTGCTCAGGACCCAGGTTTAAGCCCCAGCCCCTACCTGCAGGGGGAAAGTTTCACAAGAGGTAAAGCAGTGCTGTGGCTTTCTCTCTGTTTCTCTCCTTCTCTGCCCCCCCCACCAATCACTCTTGATTTCTCTCTGTCATTATCCAGTAAATAATAAGAAGAATGATGATTTAAAATAAAACGGGCAGAAGATCTGAATAGATATTTTTCCAAGGAAGAGAGACAACTGGCCAACGACACATGCAAATTTAAAAGTTCAGCTTTGCTGAACACAAATAGAAATGGCATGAGGTCCCAGGCTCTATCCCTAGCATTGCATATGCCAGAGAGATATTCTGGTGCCTCTCTCTTAATAAATAAAACTTTGGAAGTCCAGCGGTAGTGCAGCGAGTTAAGCGCAGGCGGTGCAAAGCACAAGGACCAGTGTAAGGATCCTGATTCAAGCCCCTGGCTCCCCACCTGCAGGGGAGTCACTTCACAGGCGGTGAAGCAGGTCTGCAGGTGTCTATCTTTCTCTCCCCCTCTCTGTCTTTCCCTCCTCTCTCCATTTCTCTCTATCCTATCCAACAACCATGACATCAATAACAACAACAGTAATGACTACAACAATAAAACAACCAGGGCAACAAAAGGAAATAAATAAATATTTTTTAAATAAATAAATAAATAAAACTTAAAAAAAAAGAGTTCTCCAATACCAATAGTGATTAATCCAATAGTGATTAATTGGTGCATCTGTGATGGAAAACAGTATGGAAATTCCTTCAAAATCTAATGTAGAAATAACGTGTAATCTAGCAGTATTGGTCCTAGACATTTATTTGAAGAATATGAAGCTATGAACTGGAAAGTATCTGCATCTCCGTACCACAGCAGCATTTCTCACTATCGTGAGCGTAAAGAAACAACTGAGACGTTCATCCCTAGATGGCTGAGTAAAGCAGGCCTAGTCAACAGCAAAGACAGCTCAGCAGAAGGGCGCAGGCCTTGCTTTGTGACGTTCCAGGATCTATCTCTTAGCATCACAGCAGGTACCAGACACAAGAATTGCTTTATTCTGGTCTCTCCCTTTCCTTCTTCCTCACTCTCATAAAAATAAATAAGTTCAGGAGTCAGGCGGTAGTACAGTGGGTTAAGCTCACATGGCACGAAGCACAAGGACCGGTGTAAGGATCCAGAATCGAGCTCTGGCTCCCCACCTGCAGGGGAATCACATCACAAGCGGTGAAGCAGATGGGCAGGTGTCTGTCTTTCTCCCCCCCCCCCCAGTCTTCCCCTCCTCTCTCCATTTCTCTCAGTCCTATCCAACAACTATGACAACAACAACATCAATAATAACTACAACAATAAAAAACAAGGGCAACAAAAGGGAAAAATAAATATAAAAAAGTTTAAAAATCAATAAATAAATAAGTTCAGGAAGATAGTTTACCTAGAAGGTGTCTGGTCTGTCATTTTGCAGCCCTGACTCTCACTGAGAAGACGTGTTGGTAATGGAGTGTTTTCCCCAACCTCCCTGTCTCTCTCCTTCTACATGCAAAAGTCCAGCTGGAACAGTGAAGCCCCAACAACAACAAATAAATAAATCTTTTAAAACAACAGACATCTTGGGTCAGGGAAATAGTGCAGTGGAAATGCGTCAAACTCCTACATGGAAGGGGCCAAATTCTAGTCTCAGCACCAGCAGCAGCCAAAGCTGAGTTATGCTCTAAGCAAAACATAAATAAATGAATAAATAAAAGCCAAGAATGATGAAAATCATACATATGTGAAATCCCAGAGCTACAAAAAGAAAAAAAGTAAAGAAAGGAAGAAAACATGTTTTTTCACAAAACAATTTTTGGTTTTAAAAGTTTATACAAGGGAGACTGGGCAGTGGTCCACCCGGTTACAAGGCACATGGACCTGGGTTCGAGCCCCCATTCCCCATCTGCAGAGGGAAATCTTTGCAAGTGGTAAAGTAGTGCTGCAGGTGTCTCACTGTCTCTCTCTCCCTCTCTATATCCCTTTTCCTCTTGATTTTTGGCTGTCTCTAGCCAATAAATACAGATAACTTAAAAAAACAAAATAAAAGTTTATAATATTCAATGGAATACAGTAGCCTAGCTATTGAAAGAAAGAAAGAAAGAAAGAAAGAAAGAAAGAAAGAAAGAAAGAAAGAAAGAAAGAAATCTTGTCTTTTGTAACAATAGAGATAGAACTTGGGACAATTATGCTAAGTTATATCAATCAGGAAGAAAAAGACAATTACCAGATGCTTTCTCTCATATGTGGAATATAAATAACCAAAGCAAAGGAGAAAACAAATCAGGACAAAAATAACTCTTCGACTGTGAAAAAACATGGTAGCTACCAGAGGGAGGAGGGTGGTGAGATAGCTGAAGGGGCCAAGTTGATGGTGGGAATGTTCTAGAACTTGGTGGTGGCTGCAATGAAGAGTCTGCACATACAGAGGTGTACAGCTGTTCAAACTCCACCCAAAATTATAGTAAGACTTTAGTCATTATTTCCCATTTCCATCAAATGCAACTTAAATGTCCCTCTCTTCTTTTAATTTTTGTAGCTGAATAAAATTGGGGTTTTAACACTCCCCCTAGAATATAGGAATATAAAGACATTTTTAAAATGTAAATACCCTTCCAGGTGCTTCTGGGAAGTGGATATAATAAAAACTGTTCAGAGGACTTCAGAAGTCTCTCTTGAGACTCCCTGGTGGGGTCTCAACTTACCTCTCCAGCCATGACCTCCACGTAGACTGTGGAAAAAAATAGATGTGTTTTTGAGGGGGCCAGGCGGTGGGGTGACGCTCCTGGATAAGTGCTCACATTACTGTGCGCAAGGACCCAGGTTCAAGCTCTTAGTCCCTACCTGTGAAGGGGGAAAGCTTCACAAGTGGTGAAGCAGGGCTGTAAGTGTCTCTCCCTCTCTGTCTCCCCCTCCCTCTCAATTTCCCTCTGTTTCTAGCCAATAAATAAATAAAGATAATAAAAAATGATTTTTTTAAAAAAAGAAGGTAAGAGAGAAAAAGGGTGAGAGAGAAGGAGAAGCCACATTAGTACTCCATCACTCTTAACGGTTCTAGAAGCTTCCTCTGTTCATCCTGGTCTACCCCTCCCTGCAACCTGCTCCCACCTTTAGTGAAAGTCGCTTCAGAATACCCAGTTTCAGTGAATCATGAGAACAACTGAAGCCTCGAGAGCAGACACCCAGCAGAGCTGGTGATATGGCTCACTGGGATAGTTGCTTTGCTATGTACATGACCCAGGTTCAAGCCTGGCTGCCATAACATTGAAAGAAGCTTCAGTGCTGTCCTCTCTCTCTCTCTCTCTCTCTCTCTCTCTCATCATCTCCAAGGGAGGAAAGAAGCAGACACACATGTTTTTTTAAGCTTTCATTTATTTATTAATGAGAAAGATAGGAGAAAGAGATAGAAGCAGACATCACTCTGCTACATGGGGTGCTAGGAAGGAAGCTGACTGAGGACTACATGCTTGGGAGTCCATTGCTTTATTCACTGTGCCACTTCCGGGACCACAACACACATGGCTTCTCGTAGCCTGTCACGGTGGTTTAGGTTTGTATGACCTCGATAATCGGTATATGTTGAGGATATGGGGGGCCAGCTGCCACAGGTATGGCGGAGGGGTGGCACAGCCCTGGGAGAGACTGTCACCATGTGGGAGGCCATTAAAGCTCAGGACACGGCCCTCAGCCAGAACGTCACATCAAACACTGCTCACCGCCAAGTGCAGCACTCTGACAAAGGACCACCTTCTGCCCTGGCCCCCCTGCCTGGGAAGTGTTCTGCCAAGGTCCCTCTGCCAAAGCCTCAGAAACTAGTGTTTACCTCTAGCTACCCTTTCTGGTAACTTCCAGGCACTTTACTTTCTTCCTTCCTGTTCTCAGACACACACACACACACACACACACACACACACACACACACACACACACGCACGCACGCACGCGCGCGCGTCCTGGCCTCCTAATGATCCTCCCCACTCAAGTCAGACTTCAGAATCATTTATTCTCCTTCTTCTTCTGTTTCTTCTTCAGCTTGTCACCTTCCCTCCACATCTTAGTCCCCCGCTCTGGTCTGGCTATGGGAATGAATCCACTCTCGTGAATGAGAAGGTCATCTGAATTTAGAAAGAGAAGGCTGCAGGGGGTGAGGGGGGTGGGAGAAGGACAGCCATTTGGGCACCAAAATTTCACACCTGAGGTTCCAGCTTCCCCATTTCCACCCCTGGCACCACCATAAGCCAGAACTGAACAGTGCTCTGGGCTCTGCTTCTCTTACTCCTCTCTCTCTCTCTCTCTCTTCCCCCCCTTTCTTATCTCTCTCTCTTTCTCTCTTTCTCCTCTTCTCTCTCCTCTCTCTCTCTCTCTCTCTCTCTCTCTCTCTCTCTCTCTATTTCTCTCCCCCTCTCTCCCCACTCTCTCTCTGTTTCTCTCCCATTAAAATAAAATGTAACTCTAACTTAAAAATAAAGGTTTGGAAAATGGCTCACCTGATGGTATACACACTTTGTTATGTGTGTGCCAGGACCCAGGTTTGAACACCCAGCCACCACATGGGAGCATCTGCATGGAGAAAGCTTCACTAGAGGTGAAACAGTGCTAAGGCGTCTCTTTTGTCTCTGTCTTCCACCCTCTAATGAGAAAAAAAAAAATGAGTCCACTAGGCATGGTAAAGTCATGCAGGCATGTAGCTCCAGCAATAACCCAGTGGAAAAAATATAGTTGTTGTTGTTGTTGTTGTTGTCACCAAGGTTATTGCTGGGGCTCGTGCGGGTGCTATGAACCTACTGCTCACAGCTGCCATGTTCCATCCATTTTTTCCCCTTTCCTTTCTTTTGTATTAAATAGGACGTGAGAAAATGAGGAGGGGAAGATTGAGAGGGAGAAAGAGAGAGAGAGATACCTGAAGACCTGTTCCTTCACTCGTGAAGCTTCCCACCCCAGGGTGGGGAGCGGGGGCTCGAACCCATGTCCCTATGCATGGTAACGTGAGCTCAACCAGGTGCACCATCGCCCTGCCCCCAGTAACAAACATCTTAAGCAATAGAGAAGGCGACAGGGGGTGGTATACCCAGTAAAGAACGCATGTCACTGTGCATTAGGGCCTGAGTTGAAGCTCCCAGTTCTCACCTGCAGGAAACTTCACAAGTGGTGGAGCAGTGCGGCAGGTGTCTCTCCTTCTCACTGTCTCTCTCCCTCTTCCTCTCCTTCCTTATCTCTGTTGTTCATACTCTTACAGAAATACAAAGAAAACAAAAGGCACCAGAAACAGTGAAGCTGTGCAGGCACCAAGCCCTAGGGATAGCCCTGGTGGCAAAAGTAATAAAAACAACAATAACAACAATAATAATAATAACACAGAAGGAGGGGCCTGGTGGTGGCGTAATGGGCTGAGCACACATGCTACAATGTGCAAGGACCCAGACTCAAGCATCCAGTCCCCACCTGCAGGAGGGAAAATTCACAAGCGATGAAGCAGTATTCCAGGTATCTCTCTCTCTCCCTCTCTGCCTCCATCCACCTCAACTGTTCTCTGTCTCTATCCAAATAAAAAATAAATTTATTTTTTTTTAAATACAGAAGCAGCCCCATCTAAGAGACAAGTCGCGCTAGACATGACACTTGGTAAAAGTCACTGACTTTCTGGCGTCTCTCCTCAGAGATGGCGGCCTGGTCTCAGGTTCCAGAGAAGAGACACACACACCCACCCTGCTGAGAGAGAGCCTTGACTTAGCATCTCACTGACCACAGGTTAGCTAACGCAAGAAGGCTGGCACTAAGTCTCCCAGAAGCATGTCATGTGCGCCTTTGTTCTATCAAGATGAATGTGTTTGTGGTCTCACAAATATGTGGGTGCTCTGTTGATAATTAGAGCGGATGCAGCCTTTATTCCTGGATATGATCACCACTGGCTCGTGACAGCACTGCTTACGAGAAAAATGGCCACTCGGGCACAAATTCCAAGGCAACCACTTGGGACATCACCAGAATATATCACCGCCCTCTGTGCATCATGTCTGAGGCAACCTTCTGGTTGATTTTACTGATGGTGCCCTAGCTGGCGAACTTCAGACACGTCCTCACCAGCTCCTCTCTCCTCTACCTTTCTCTCCGGTGGCAGCACAGCACACTTCCTGGG
The DNA here is from genome assembly GCF_950295315.1 of Erinaceus europaeus. Classification (NCBI taxonomy): domain Eukaryota; kingdom Metazoa; phylum Chordata; class Mammalia; order Eulipotyphla; family Erinaceidae; genus Erinaceus; species Erinaceus europaeus. Next base: position 6,929,461 of record NC_080168.1, read on the forward strand.
GTCCTAGTTGCTCAGAGCACGTACCACCATGAACAGCAGTTACTGTGTCAAAGGGTATTATTGAATTTCTTTGTATAACTGACTCCATTTTTAACTGGTTTCTTTTTAAATTTTTTAAAAACATTTTCATTTTTTTTAAATTTTATTATTTATTTTCCCTTTTGTTACCCTTGTTTCATTGTTGTTGTAGTTATTATTTTGTTGGTATTGATGTCGTCATTGTTGGATAGGACAGAGAGAAATGGAGAGAGGAGGGGAAGACACAGAGGGGGAGAGAAAGACAGACACCTGCAGACCTGCTTCACCGCCTGTGAAGCGACTCCCCTGCAGGTGTGGAGCCGGGGACTCGAACCGGATCTTTATGCTGGTTCTTGCGCTTTGCGCCACGTGCACTTAACCCGCTGCATTACCACCTGACTCCCTCTCTTTTTAAATTTTTTAGATTTATTATTGGATAGTGACAGAGAGAAGCTGAGAGGGAGAGAGATAGAGAGGGAGAGAGATAGAGAGACACCTGCAACCCAGCTTCACCATTCATGAAGCTTTCCTTTTGCAGGTAGGGACCAAGGGCTTGAACCTGGGTCCCTGTGCACTGTAATGTGAGCGCTTAACCAGGCACACCGCCACCTAGTCCCTGAAGTACTATTTATTTTGACACCAGGAAGTTATTACTGGGGCTCTGTGACTATACAGTTCCATCAACCCCAGATGATTCTCTCTCTCTCTCTCTTTTCTTATTTTAGAGAGTGAGAGACAGGAAGAGAGAGACAGAGAGCAGAGACACAGCAGCACTGTTCCACCAAGCAGGTGCTCCGTGTGGTGCCTGGGGCCTAGAACTTGGGTCCTCATGTGTGGCAAAGTGTATATTCTACCAGGGGAGTGATCTCCATATATGTATGATTAGCATTCATATGTTTAGCATTTATATGTTTGACCTATACATATCATATGTAATATTTTATTATACATATAATATTGTTTATTTTTTAAGATTTTATTTATTTATTTATTGCCTCCAGGGTTATCGCTGGGGCTCAGTGCCTGCACCATGAATCCACTGCTCCTGGAGGCCATTTTTTCCCCCTTTTGTTGCCCTTGTTGTTGTAGCCTTGTTGTGGTTATTGTTGTTGTTGATGTCATTGTTGTTGGATAGGACAGAGAGAAATGGAGAGACGAGGGGAAGATAGAGAAGGGGAGAGAAAGTTACACACCTGCAGACCTGCTTCACCGCCTGTGAAGCGACTTCCCTGCAGGTGGGGAGCCGGGGGGCTTGAACTGGGATCCTTACGACGAAGGTCCTTGCGCTTTGCACCATGTGCACTTAACCCACTGCGCTACCACCCGACCCCCTAAAGATTTTATTTATTAATGAGAAAGGAGCAAAGAAAGAACCAGACATCAACCAGCACATGTGCAGCTATGGATCGGACTCAGGACCTCATGCTTGAGAGTCTAATGCTTTATCCACTGCACCACCTCCCTGACCACTATACAATATGGTTTAAATGAGAGATTATCAGTTTAGGGGAAGTCAAAGCATGATTTAATCCTTTCTATTATCCTGTAGTTTTGTTTTTAAACTTTAAAAAAAATTATCTTTACTTATTGGATAGAGACAGCCATAAATAGAGGAGGAAGGGGAAGATAGAGAGGGAGAGAGACAGAGAGACACCTGTAGCCCTGCTTCACCATTTGCAAAGCTTTCCCCCTGCAGGTGGGGACCTGGGGCTCAAACCTGGGTCCTTGTGCACTGTGACATGTGTGTTCAACCAGGTGCGCCACCCAGTCTGGTCCTGTAGTTATTCTTATCATTCTTATTTTCATATGTGAGCTCAGAGTGCTTCAAGCATGCAAGGTCCACACTATATTACTGAACTTTCTCCCAAGTTCTATAATTCTTGTAAGCTATAAAAATAATTCTGACTTTGATCCCATAAATTTTTTAAATTTATTATTGGATAGAGACAGAGAGAAATTGAGAGGGAGAGGCAGAAAAGGAGAGAGACAGAGAGACGCCGTAGCCCTGTTTCACCACTCATGAAGCTTTCCTCCGGCGGGGGACCAGGGGTTTGAACCTGGGTCCCTGCATACTGTAGTGTGAGTGCTTAACCAGGTGTGCCACTGCCTGGCCCCAGATTCTATACTGTTTTAAGTTAAAGAAATGATTCTGACTTTTATAAACATGGAACACCTCTACTTTTTTTTTTAAGATTTTATTTATTAATGAGAAAGATAAGAGGAGAGAGAAAGAACCAGACATCACTCTGGTACATGCGTTGCCAGGGATTGAACTCAGGCTCATGCTTGAGAGTCCAATATTTTATCCACTACGCCATCTCCCGGACCACACAGAACACCTCTACTTTTCTTTTCTTTGCCTCCAGGGACATCACTGGGGCTCAGTGCCTGCTCTATGAATCTACTGCTCCTGGAGGCCATTTTTTTTTTTCTTTCCATTTTTTATGGGATAGAGACAGAGAGGAATTGAGAGGGAAGGGGAAGACAGAGAGGGAAAGTGCAGACCTGCTTCACCGCTTGTGAAGCGACCCCCTCCCCCGCCGATGGGGATCTGGGGGCTCTAAGCGGGATCCTTGTGCTTTGTACTGTGTGCCCACCTCTGCCTGAACCCCTCACCTATACTTTTCCACCACACTTTCAGATCATAATTTAAACTGGAATTGTCTGTAGGAGTTTTATTCTGTAAGCCATACTTCATCAGCTCACCGATGACACTAGGTTGAGAAGGATTTCTTTATAAAATACGAGTTTTAAAAATTCAATCCTTCTAGAGCTTGAAGAAATCATGTTAAGTGAAATAAATCAGAAACAGAAGGATGAATATGGGATGATCTCACTCACCGCCAGGAATTGAAAAAACAAGATCAGATGAGAGAAAACATTAAGTGGTACTTGGACTCAAGTTGGTGTATTGCACCAAAGTAAAAGACTCAGGAGTGGGTGGTGGGGAGGGTTCAGGTCCTGGAGCAGGATGGCAGAGGACCTAGTGGGGGTTGTATTGTTATGTGGAGAACTGGGAAGTGTTATGCATGTACAGACTATTGTATTTACTGCCGACTGTAAAACATTAATACCCTAATAAAGAGAAAAGAAATTCGATCTCTCTTCAGTTAAACTTTATCCAGTCTAGTACAATTACCACCCAGCCCTGACACTACTTTTTTCTAGTTAGAGGTGCAAACTTTAGTTTACTGAGGATATTGAGAGTGTGTTGGGGAAACATATGTGAGATAAGAGGGTTCATGCATGGAAATGGAATTCCAGGAAAAAGTGTGTTGGGGCAGACCTGCCTAGTAACTGCAATAACAATCATCCAATAAAAGTTCATCTCAGCCATTGTTCACTGTCTTCCTTCTAGGAAGAACTGGAATTCCGAGCTGATTAGACCAATTCCACACTAATTACTGGTTTCCTCTTGAAAAGTCAAATAGAAGCAGAGTCAAATTCTCCATGAGTATGAAGACACAGTCACTTTTCATTTGACTGAAGGCATTCCTTGCAGAAGTTTTTGCTTGCTTGCTTCCTGGCTTGCTTGCTTGCTTGCTTGCCATTGATTTTTTTTTTTTTTTTCTTTGCCACCAGTTTTATCACTGCCTACAGTACAATCTCTCCACTCCCAGAACTTTTTTTTTTTAATAGAAGAGGAGAAAGAGACACAGACAGTCAGAAAGGAAGAGACAGAAAAAGCCAGGTACCACCAGCATTGCTCCCCCGCCTATGAAACTTCCCCCCACAAGCAGGGACCAAGGACTTCAACCTGGGTCTTCCTGTATGGTAATTTTTCCAAAGAAGGACTGCTCTAATTATATCAGCAAAGAGGGAGCCACACTGAAAACTATCCAACTCTATCAACAAAGTCACTTCCTGGGAACTCCCTGTCCGCCTCCACACTGGGTCTTGCCTCAGCCACCTTAAAAAAAGGTGAGGGCCAAAAGCAAACTCACCTGGGAGGCACTTGTAACTTAATCACCTGGCCCAGATTTGGGCCAGCATGTGATCCTTTTGCCTCCAGGGACTAAAACCTTTTTAAAACTGGACAGGCATTGGAGAGATAGCTCACCGGGTTGGGCACCTGCCTTGCCCTGCACACTGTCCATCCACCTGGAGTGACACAGAACCCAGGGAAGCTTGTGAGGTCTCTTCCTACCTCTATCACTATCTGAATAAAACCTTGCCCAAGCCTGAGGCCCCAGTTCCATAAATAAAGAAGGAATTATTGGATTGGGTAAACCACCAAGTCTCTGGAGATGTTACCCTTGCTGCAGGAATAAAGAAGAGGCCTGCTGGTGGTTTCCTCAGGGAACAGAGGGATGGGGCTTTTCCTTTATTGGGGGGGAGGCTGGGCAAGAGGGTACACTGGGGTCTGAGGTAAAGCAGGGACTCACTGGCTTCCTTTCACTCCAGCCATGTTCCCTGGGTCTAGTCCAGACCAGTTTTAGGTGGTCTTGGCCCCCGACACAGGGTGTGCATGTTGGTGACATGTTTGGAATGACGTCACAGGTCAGTCCTGGAGCCTAGGAGGGCTCCGGTTCTCTCCCTAGAAATGCCTGGCAGTGCTCCTCCGTGCACCTTCATTTTGTCTTAAGGAAGAGGCTACAGGAACACTGCCTGCAGACAGTGAGGGAAGCCCCCCTCTCCTCTGCCTCCTGGCTGTGAGCACTCAGTCCATCACAGTGGGCTGCTCTGGATAATGTCAATGCCCCCTAGAGGCTGAGAGTCTCTGTGTTGTATGGAGAGACTTCTTTTTTCTTTCTTTCTTTTTTTTTTTTTTTAATAATTTATTTTCCCTTTTGTTGCCCTTTTTTAAATTTTCTTTATTGGGGGATTAATGTTTTACATTTGACAGTAAATACAATAGTTTTTACATGCATAACATTTCTCAGTTTTCCACATAACAATACAACCCCCAGTAGGTCCTCTGTCATCCTATTTGGACCTGTACTCCCCCACCCACCTACCCACCCACCCCTATTGTTTTATTGTTGTTGTAGCTATTATTGTTGTTGATGATGATGTCATCATTGTTGGATAGGACAGAGAGAAATGGAGAGAGGAGGGGAAGACAGAGATGGGGGAGAGAAAGACAGACACCTGCAGACCTGCTTCACCTCCTGTGAAGCGACTCCCCTGCAGGTGGGGAGCCGGGGGCTCGAACCCGGATCCTTACACTGGTCCTTGCGCTTTGCGCTACATGCACTTAGCCCACTGGGCTACCGGTTCCTCCTCCAGACCCGGGAGGCCCTTTTCCTTGCTTCAGGCTCAGTGCTGAGTGCTGAGATCGTAGCAGCCCCACACCTGCCCTGGGCCACACACTCATGATCTGAGCACAATCCCAGGGGGAATAAAAGCAGAGCACTGCTTGACTCAGCCTCTCCCCCTGTATGGGGGTGCTTCCTACACACCCCACTTGGAGAAGCAGCCCCAGACCACTCTCTCCTTTGCAGTAACTGAGGGGCGAGCTTGCTGCTGGCTCCGTGGAGACCGCAGTAGACCAGTTGGCTGTTCTTTCTAGGAGGGAATGAATGGACATCCCAGATGGTTAGCTGATGTCAGGAGATGCCAGAAGGGAGATGGACGCCTCCATTCTGTAGAGTAGGAACAGAGCAAAAGACTCCACGTTTCCACACAGAAGACAATGGAGGATTCCTGAAGAATCCTGTTCCCAGCCATTCCAATCTTTTATTCTCTCTCTCCTCCAAGGCTGCTGGATTTCTGGGGGAGGCCCCCAGTTTCTCAAATACCTTTAGAATAAAGCCCCATTTTTTATTTTATTTATTTATTTATTTATTTATTTTGTAATTACTCTTTGGGGGGGGCAGAGAGAATCAAAAGCAATTTAGCTAACACAGGCAAGGTGATTATTTTACCTATAGCAAGGAGCTACAAGGAAATATGCAATCTAGGTCAACTCAGTGTTTGCCCAAATTCTTTTGAAGGGTCTCAAATTGGCTTCCACAAGGGACATTCCTGGAGCTGCCACAGAAGACAGGCAGACTTGCTTTTGAACCCCGCCAGTCTCTTTCCCATACGTGCCCTGCATTGGGATAAAATTATCCCCAGTAAGGGCTTTAAGCCCACCCTCATGTTCCCCTTGTCTGCTTTTGATTTGTGATTAAGTCCTATTCTCACCGGCCCCAAACACTGGTCCTCTCACGCCGGCTCCCCCTTCCCCAAGCTGGGTCAGTCACCCTCACGTCTTCCCATCTGTCTTGTCCTCCAAGATTCACACCAAACAACAGAGTCACACCATTCTTCTTGGTTTTATGTGCAACTGGGAAGCTTTAGTCCAGGCAAGCTTTACAAGTCTTTCCCTAAGAGGATTTAGTTATGAAATACCAAAGAGACTTCTTTATGATGTAAATTTCACCTTTGTAATGTAAATTTCTCGTGTGTGTGTGTGTGTGTGTGTGTGTGTAGAAAGAGAGCAATATTAATTTACCTACTAGTTAATTATCCTCCCAGCCCTCCCACCTTAGAACAATACGGATTCCACGGGCTGAAGGAATATTTTCTCTTTTTTTTGTACTTTCTTTTCTTTTCTCTTAATTTTATCAATGACTAAATATTAATTTAACAAATTTTAAGATAGCAGGGGTATAATTCCACACTGTTGTCACCACCAGAGCTCTGTATCCCCATTCCCTCCATTGGAAACTACAGCAGTTCTCCCAAGGTCACAGATATGGGTGAACTATTATTTCTATAACTATCTGTCTACATTTATACATATTTGCCCATTTTTCCCACCGACTCAGATGTCTTCTGTTCTTCTCTAAGTCACATCTACACCTATGACTAATCCCAAATGTCCTTCCATTTTCCCCTCTTCTCTCTCCAGGTCCTGATGAAGTTGGAGTACAGACTTCTGGTCATCTTCCTCCCGTCATTTCCTCCCCACTGAGATCATGGACTCATCAAATTCTTTATGGGCTGCAGAAGGCAGGAGTTCTGGCTTCTGAAATTGCTTCTCTACTGGACATGGGCATTGGCTGGTTGGTCCATACCTCCAGCCTGTAGAAGGAATATTTTCTTTCATTCCAAAGCACTTTTGCTCTTGAGAAAGCTAGATATTGACAGTGGAAATAATAAGAACAACTGGGAAACATCTGGAATCAGAATGGATTTGGGTGCTCTGAGCACAGAACATGTATGTGTGATGAGGCCCTGAGTTCGAGATCTGACACTCAGTTCAATCCCCAGCACCACACATGCCAGAGAGTGCAGGGGCTGGTGCAGTGGCACACCTGGTTGAGCGCACATGTTACAGTGCACAAGGACCCAGGTTCAAGCCCTCGGTCCAGTGTTGCAAGTATCTCTCTGTCTCTCTCCCTCTCCATCTCCTCTACCCTCTCAATTTCTGAATGTCTCTATCCAATAAATAAATAAAGATAATAAAACAGAGGGGGCCGGCTGGTAACACAGTGGGTTAAGCACACATGGCACAAAGCACAAGGACCGTTGTCAGGATCCCGTTTCGAGCCCTGGCCCTCCGCCTACGGGGCGGGGGGGTCGATTCACAGGCGGTGAAGCAGGTCTGCAGGTGTCTATCTTTCTCTCCTCCTCTCTCTCTTCCCCTCCTCTCTTGATTTCTCTCTGTCCTAGCCAACAACAATGACAATAACAGTAAATATAAGGGCAACAAAAATGGGGGGGAGATAATAAAAAAGAGAGCACATAATACATCTTTGAAAACAAATATACCTTTGAAAAACTGACATGGACTGACCACATGGGGTTCTGTGAGTCCTGACCAAACTCCTGTTTCTCATTTTTTTGTTGTTGTTTGGTGAATCATACATTGGACAACACAGCTGGAACCAACTTCTTTATGCCACAGGCTGCAAAGTTTCTTAGACAAAACAAACCAAAGCAAAGAAAATGACAGTATTTGAGGATGGATGTTCTATTTATTTCTCACTCCTATCTCTTATTTGCTAACTCCTCCTATCACCAATTTATTGAAGCCATCTGGAGGTTGGTCTTCTAGCTACTGCCTCCAAGCTTCAAAATGCTTACTGCTAAAAAAAACACACAAAACAAAACAACTGAGACAAGGCTTGAGAGCAGCCTTCTTCAGGCACTAGCAACCTAAGGAAATTGCAGGTTCACATGTCAAAAAACCACCCCACTCTCAAGTTGGGGGCTGGGGTTGCTAGAGAGTGAGGTTGTGGGAGAGGAGTCCTGTCACAGAGGTGTCCACTGAGAAGGGACCCTGTCCCATTCCATGAGTCACTGGGCATAGTGAACCGTGTCTTGGAAAATGTAGAGATAACATTGTAAAGTGTGATTCCCCACCCCCATTTTTTAACTGTTTGTTTTTAATTATCTTTATTTACTGGATAAAGACAGCCAGAAATCACCAGGCTAGGGAGAGGTAGAGGGGGAGAAAGAGACATCTGCAGCCCTGCTTCACCACTCGTGAAGCAGGTGGGGACTAGGGGCTTTAACTGTAATGTGTGTGTGCTTAACCAGGTGTACCACTGCCTGGCCCCGACATTATTTTCTAAGGTATTGATTTGGCAAGCAAAGCCACCATTTGAATCGTCCTTACCATAGAGTCAGTATTTCTTATGTGACACTGTGACCTTAAAATAAAAGCAAAGGCTGACTCTAGCCCCAAGTCAAAAGGGGAAATGGACATGTCAGATGGAAACCACAGCTACCTGAAGCTGTGTGAGCTGTTCCCACCCAGGTGGTCCACTGCAGGTGTCTATCTTTCTCCCTCTCCATCACCCCCTTCCCTCTACAATTACTCTCTGTCCATCCAATATACTTACCAGGTTACTGTTCAATTCTGGCTAGTGGTGGTGCAGGGGAATGAATGCCTCAGGCAGGAGAGTCTCTTTGTATAACCATTATGCTATCTACCCCTACCCGAAATAAGTATTTGTAAATATCTCCAAACCTAGCCTCTAATCATCCTACTGCATCGTTTCAGGGATGTAAACCAAAAGGGTTGAATCAAATTTAGGCCAGCAGGGCATCAGACTGGGGCTGGGCTGGAGAGAATGAGTGTGAGCAGGGGCCAGGGGTGGCCTAGTGAAGTAAAAAGTTGGCAAAGTTTTGTGGCAAGTCTCTGTGCTGTGAAAGTGGGGGGGGTTGCATTGAGCTTTTGTGGGGGGGGTGGGAATGGACTTCGTGACCACTCAAAATGCAAAGCCAAAGAGTACAAGGGCTCCGAAATCAGACCAAGGGGGGTGAGACACAGCCAGAGACCCCTGTTCCAGACTGTGGGGTGGAGTTGGGAGGGAGAAAGAAGCCACCCCACTTTCCCGCCCCCTTGACATCATGCAGCTGACAGACTGGGGTGGGTCCGAGGCCACCCCCTAGGCCTCTCCCAGCCCACACCCTCCAGCCCTCGGTGGATTCAGCATAAGGGGGGTGCAGGAGTCCCCTGGCTGTGATTCCCGCCCCTACTCCCCTCTTGTGCTGTGGGGCCCCTCCAAGCCCCTCTGGACACGACCCCACCCCCAGGTCCTGGTCCCCCTCCCAGGTCGCTTCCTGAGGCTACTGGGACCCTGCCCCCAGCCAATTCCTCACCCTCAAGCCTAACCAACAGTTTGGCACCTGGCTCCTGCAGGACATGATGGGTCTGTGCGAAAGGGGCGAGGTCCTGGAAGGCTTCCTGGAGGTGGGGACACTTGCTCTCTCGCCACACAAAGTTTCCTGTTTCCATCTGGCCCGACTTTCTCTTTTGCCTAATGTTTTCCTTCACCTCACGTCATTCTGGCAGGACAGCCCAAGGCTCCTCGCCACGGGATCAGTAACCCCAGATGTCCTGGGATCTGGTTCAGGGGAGCCAACCCACCCACTGCCACCTGCCATCCTGTGGGGATGGGGACTGATTTCCTGGACTACCACCTACGCCCAGGTAAACAGCAGCCCACCGCCCCTCCGGCTTCAAGCCCACGCTTACCCCCCACCCCCAATTATAGTATTTCCAGACCTCAGCTTGTCCCTCCCTGCCATGAGCAAAGCTAAGGGTACTGCAGAAAGCAGTGGTTATGTGATTTGAACCTCTCCCTTTTTCTTTCTTAAGGAATTATTTACTTATTTATTCATTTATTTATTGGGTAGAAACAGAGGGAAGTCGAGGGAGTGGGGGAGATAGAGAGAGAGTCCTGCAGTCCTACCTGTGAAGATCCCCTTCTGCAACTGGGGACGGATGGGGAGCCGGGCCTTGAACCCTGGTCCTTGCACACTGTGATGTATGTGCTCAACCAGGTGCGCCACCGCCTAGCCCCCACAAATAAGCCCACACACACAAAAATAAGGTTTATTTTTTAATTGCTCCTTTCTACCTCTAGTCCCCAGCACCCACGATAAGCTGCTTGCAGGCAGCTGTACATCACAGCCTAGCTAGTAAGTCGATCTTTCCTTTTCTTACCCCTCCTCCCAACCCACGCCCTCAGGGCCCCTTAAAGTCCCAGCAGACACCTGCGCTCAGGCCACCTCTCCTTCCCAGCAGGTACAAGACAGGGGCCAAGTTTTCCCATTGATTGCTTGAAGCAAACAAGGGGTTCCCCAAGGTGGGAACACTCCAGGAAAGGTATTTTGTTTAGGTCCCCACCCCCACCCCCCCATCATGAGACTTTTAAATTGCCAGTTTTGGAAGTCCCTGTTTTCAGTTCTGTCTCTGCCACCTGCCCCCCTACACACACACACACACACACACACACACACACACACTTTCTCTTAAAGGTTTAAACTAGAGGGATCCTCTCTAGTCATTAGACTGGTCTCCCCCACCCCCACCCCAAACCTCCTCTCCTCTCTGTAGCAACAGAAAGGACTTGAGATGGTCTCACATCAAAAGCGCACCAAACAGCAGACAGCTACCTCCAAGGGTTTGGTTGGTTCCTCCCTACCCTCCCACCCCCACCCCCCAGCTGAGTCTTGAGTCTCTTCCAATATCCTAAGCTCTGGCCAGATGAAGTCATTTTCTTAGAGTGACATCATGTGGTAAAAGGAAGGACCACCCAGCCAGCCTGTCTTTCAGAAACACTCATTTACTTTCAAGCGAAAGTTAAGAAGCAGCAGGAAGAGCAGGGAGAGAAAGAGAGAGACAGAGAGACCCCCAAGGCTTTCACAAAAGTGGGTATCTGGGAACCTTTGGTGCTGAAAGGCTCCTGAAGCCCCTGGTAGGAAGCCCCCCAGTGCCTTCTGGAAATGTCAGCCAAAACCTGGAGACACAGAGTCAGATTCAACCCCGGAGATGGCCCCCTCACCCTCAGCAGGAAGGGAAAACAGACAAATGTCTGAGCCTACAATTTTTTTTTTACCATGGCTGTCTGATTTCTGAGATACTGTGCTTGAGACTCCTTCCTACTGAAAAGCAGAAAAACAGAACTTTTCAAATTTGTTCTGTGGAAATCAGTAGGTGTCAGGTGCATAAAAGGATTCCATGGGCAAGGATTCAACAAGTTAAGGACTTAAAAGTAAGCTTTACTCTAGCACCATTTACTTACTTACTTAACTTACTTACTTTTTCATTCATTCATTCACTCATTCATTCATTCTTTCATTTACTTTTGGCTATAACTGGAGTATCACCGCTCCAGGCCAACTATTTTTTTTTAAGTTAGGGATGGGATTTATTTCATAATTAAAATAGTTTTGGACTGGAGTAACAGAGTCATCATGGACTTATCTGTGAGACTCACTGTTTCCTTACCTCACTATTCCCAGCAGCTATTCATTAATTAAGTGATGAAGTAGTTATTAATTAATTATATTTTATTGGGAGGTTAATGGTTTATGCTATAGTCTTTTCTTTTCTTATTTTAATTTTGATTTATAAAATGTAAACACTAGGGAGTTGGGTGGTAGCGCAGTGGGTTAAGCGCACGTGGCACAAAGCTCAAGGACTGGTGTAAGGATCCCGGTTTGAGCCCCCGGCTCCCCACCTGCAGGGGAGTCACTTCACAAGTGGTGAAGCAGGTCTGCAGGTGTCTATCTTTCTCTCCCCCTCTCTGTCTTCCCCTCCTCTCTCCATTTCTCTCCATCCTATCCAACAACTATGACATCAATAACAACAATAATAACTACAACAATAAAACAACAAGGGAAAAAAAGGGAATAAATAAGTAAATATTTTTTAAAACTGGCAATTATACATGTAAAATAAATAAATAAATAAAATGGAAACACTGACAAGGCAATAAGATAAGACGGGTACAATTCCAAACAGTTCCCACCACCAGAACTCTGTATCCCATCCCCTCCCGATAGCTTTTCTACACTATTCCTCTGGGAGTATGGACGCAGGGTGATTATGGGGTACAGAAGGTGGAAGGTCTGGCTTCTGTAATTGCTTCCCTGCTGAACATGGGCGTTGGCAGGTCGATGCATACTCCCAGCCTGTCTCTCTCTTTCCCTGGTGGGGAAGGGATCTGGGGAATCGGAGCTCCAGGACACATTGGTGGGGTCGTCTGTTCAGGGAAGTCCGGTTGGCATCATGGCAGCCTCTGAAACCTGGTGGCTGAAAAAGAGTTAACATATAAAGCTGAACAAATTGTTCACTAATCATGAACCTAGAGGCTGGAATACTGCAGATGGAGATTTGGGGTCTCCATTTTGGAAATAGCTAGTAGGCCTATTTTAGTTATATTCCAAAGGGCCCATGCCTTTACTAGTTTTTGCCTGAGCTTGACGTCTGATATGCAGGTGGACCCAAGTTATTGTCTGAGGAGATGGTGTCATGGCTGGGAAAAGGGCTAGAAAGCTGGATCAGGGAAGAGGGTAGCTCCCAACTATGGGAAAAGTGTATAAATATTGACTGCACTTTGCTTTTCAATACATTTATTTTGAATAGAGACAGAGGATAACTGAGAGGCAAAGGGGGAGAGGGAGAGGGAGAGGGAGAGGGAGAGGGAGAGGGAAAAGGAGAGGGAGAGAGAGGCCTGCAGACCTCTTTCACCATGTGTGCAGCTTCCTCCCTATAAGTGGGGTATTGCAGGGCTTGAATCCGGGTGCTTGTGCTTGGTAGCAGGTGTGCTCAGTCAGGTGCACCGCCGCCTGGCCCCATATAGTCTTTAACACAGAGGCATAGCCTCTCTAGGACGCCAGTCTTCTCTCATGCTGTCTCTCTCCCTCCTTCCTCAGAGTCTTTTGTTGTGGTACAATATGCACAGGCTAACTTTTTTTTTCTTAGGTGAAAAGACAGAGATAGAGATAGAGAGACAGAGAGCTTCCATCAGCACAGTGGGGACCGGGCTCCAGCCTGGGTAGACCCCATGTTAGCAAGGACACTAGTCAGGTGGGCTGTGTTGCTGGTTCCTTACTGGCACTTCTCAGAGAAGCTAATAAACTATGTGGCTCTTTAATTTTGTTTTGAAGTTATTTTTTAATCTCTGTTTGGGGAGAAAGAGCAAGAGAGAGAGAGAGATTTGGGGGCACTACTCAGCTCTGGTACACTTTGTAGGTGAGTGGGGCAGGGAATAGAACCTGGGACCTTGGGCACTCGAGTCCTGAGTCCTGTTCTGAGTCCTGTTCTTCTGGCCTCCTGAGTTATCTCCCCAGCCCTGGCTCTTTAGTTTCTAAAAGGTTCACTTGGTTATGAAAGTCAGCACCCAAGGGGGCTCCCAGTGTCCTGACCTCCTGCTACACTCTGCCTGCCTGGGGGTAGACACCCCTGCACGGAGTCAGGGCCGGTGGGGAAGATCAAAAGAAAACAGGTGAGGTGGGGGGGTCTAAAAACCCACCTGGTCATTCTGAGTTCAAGTCGCCAGTGTCTTAATTAACATTTTCTGCTTGTGACTCAAACACGTAATTGGCGGCTGACTTTCTTTCCTTGCACTGTCCTTGTCTTGTCTGCCTTGGTTCTAAAGTGATGCTAATCTCATGCAATTAGCCCAATAGTCTATTCCCCTCTCCAGTCTCCCCACCCCAAAGAGTCAAGGATGAAATCAGTGTTCCTTGAAAGTTCCATGATAACCCAACCCCACCCCGTGAAATCATCTGCTTGGTGTTTCTCAACAAGCCAGACAATACCAGGGCAACATTTTGATTGTTTTACCAGTGATTTTTCTTTTTTTTTTTTTAATCGTTCTTGTGGTTATTATTGTTGCTGTTATTGATGTCATCATTATTGGATAGGACAGAGAGAAATCAAGAGAGGAGGGGAAGACAGAGAGGAGGGGAGAAAGATAGACACCTGCAGATCTGTTTCACCACTTGTGAAGTGACCCCCGCCCCTGCAAGTGGGGAGCCGGGGGCTCAAACCGGGATCCTTGTGCCGGTCCTTGTGCTGGTCCTTGCTCTTTGCGCCATGTGCACTTAACCTGCTGCGCTACCACCCAGGCCCCTGGCTGATTGTTTTATTCCAAATTTCTTTACCTTCTCAGAGTAGTTAATAAAAAATTCATGTTTTTGAAAGATGAAAAATTTTTGTCAATTTTTTTTATGTTTATCCTTTTAAAGTTCTGACTACGTGTGTGTGTGTGTGTGTGTGTGTATGGCTTATAGAATTTTATTGTTTTGTAATTTTAGTCAAAAACTAGCTTTTTAGCACATTCTTTTTTAAAAAAATCTTTTGAGTTTATTCATTCATTTGATGGAGGTAGAGAAAGCCTGGGAGAGGAGGAGGAGACAGGGAAGACACCCACAGCCCTGTTTCACCGTTTGTGAAGCTTCCCCCGGCAGGTCAGGACCCGGGGGGTTGAAACCTGATTCCTTGTGCTCTGTAATGTGTACACTCAACCGGGTGTGCCTTGGGCTGATCCCCCCCCAAAAAACTAGCTCTTCATCTTGCTAATTGTCATTTTTACAAGATTCACTGTCTGTGTTGCATCTAAGAGAGAATGTCACAGGAGAGGAGGGGTGGGGAGAAGCCAGAGCAACCCGATGCCACATGTGGTGGCAGGGATCAAACCAGCCACCTCAGGCATGCAAGTCTGATGTTCTGCCACCTGAACTGCTTCCTTGGCTATCACTGCTTTCTGGCGCTTATATGTATCACCGTCTGCTATTATTCCTTAGGATTCTTTTTTTGTACTCTCTCTTATACTTACTTTGCTCTCTTACTGACTTCTCTCTTGGCGGCAGGGAGAGACAGGGGAGAGATAGGACTACACCATTTCATCAACCATGGAGCTTCCTGGAGCCATTAATGATGCTCCCATGTGGTACTAGGGCTCAAACCCCAGGCCTCACACACAGCTAGTTCAACCAGACTAGCACACTATCAACTGACGCTCTCCTTAACTTCTTGAGGTGAGTGCTTTTGTTTTCGACGTTTCTTCTCTAAAATGTACATTTCATCCAAAACATGAGTTACTAACAGCTGTTTCTGTTGCATCTCACAAAATTTGATATGTCACCAATGTTTCCTCCTGGTGTTAATTCTGCTGCAATTTCCATGGTGATTTTATTTCTAATTCATTTACAAAGTATTCAAGAGTAAAATATAGAGTTTGCAGATGCATGGATATATAATTTTTTAGCCTTTCATTTATTTTACTATTAATTCATTCACCTAACTTCATTCTAGAGTTCTCATCTATTTTTTTTAAAGATCTAGTTATTATTTGTGGAAAAGAGAGAAGAATGGGGAGCCGGGCAGTGGCGTACATAGTACAAAGCTCAGGGACTAGCCCAAGGATCCCAGTTCAAGCCCCCAGCTCCCCACCTGCAGTAGGGGTGGTCATTTCACAAGCGGTGAAGCAGGTCTGCAGGTGTCTATCTTTCTCTCCCCCCCTCTCTGACTTCTCCTCCTCTCTCAATGTCTCTCTGTCCTATCCAACAATAACAACAAAAAAAAAAAAAAAAAGGAAAAAATGGCCACTAGAAGAGTGGATTTGTGGTCCAGGCATGAAGCCCCCACAATAACCCTGGAGGTGAGAGAGAGAGAGAGAGAGAGAGAGAGAGAGAGAGAGAGAGAGGGAGGGAGAAGAAGGACGAGAAGGAGGTGGAGGAGGAGGAGGAGGAGAGAGGAGTAAGAACACCAGAGCATAGTTCTGTTCTGACATGAGGTGGTACTTGGGATCAAACCTGAGACCGCCAGGGCTTCAGACATTCAAGCTGTTGCTCCATCAAGCTGAATTATCTTCTCAGCCCAAGCTATCACCTAACTTAACTGTAGACAGATCATAAAATGTGGCCTGTGTCTTATCTTTTTTTTTTTTTTTTTGTCTTCAGGGTTTTTGTTATTGCTGAGGCTCAGTGGCTGCACCATGAATCCACTGCTCCTAGAGCCCAGCCATTTTTTTTCCCATTGTTATTGTTGTTGCTGCTACTGTTGTTGTTGGATAGGACAGAGAGAAATGGAGAGAGGAGGGGAAGACAGAGAGGAGGAGAAAAAGATAGATACCTGCAGACCTGCTTCACCACTTTCGAAGCAACCCCCTGTAGGTGGGGATCCAGGGGCTCACTCGAACTGGGATCCTCACACTGTGTTTTATCTTTTAAATCTGCCTAGATTTTATTATCTTTTATGTTGCCAATTTTAAAAGATAATCTATTGTGTCAAGTTTATCAACTTTCTCTGTATTCTTACATTTTTTATATGTAGTCAGCTAGTATTTCCTAGAGATGTTAAAATATCCCAAGTGGGATTATCAACTTTTCCAATATTCCATTTTCTTTAAGTTAATTTTTGCCTTTCAGATGTCAAAAATATTTTTAGGTACATACATGTTCATATATATCCCTCTGATTACAAAGTTTATATATATATATAAACATATATATGTTTAAATATATATATATATATTGCATATTCCTTTATCCACATAATATTTTTGTCATGTATTTTTTCTGAAATTGCTATTGTTAGAGTTATTATTTATTTGGCATACATTTTTTTCTTTTTACCATTATTTTTATTATCTTTATTTATTGGATAGAGACAGCCAGAAATTGAAAGGAAGGGATGGGAGAGCAGGAGAGAAACAGAGAGACACCGGCAGCACTGCTTCACCACTTGCAAAGCTTTCCCCTGCAGCAGGACCGGGGGAAACCTAGTCCCTAGACCCCAGCTTGAACCTAGATTAAAAACATACACACATCCACAGTAATTGGATAATTTACTCTTAGTTTGTACAGTGAGCCTATCCCATTTCAAAAGATTTTTAGAATTATGTCTGCCCTCTTCGATTTGATTTTCTAGCCATTGTCATTTGTTTTTTACTTTGTTCTGGTCACCTGTTTTGCATTATCTTGAACTGGGAATGTTTCCTTACAAATTTTTAACGTTTCATTCATTGATTTTTATTTTTTATTATCTTTATTTATTTATTGGATAGAGATAGCTGAAAATAGAGAGGGAAGGGAGTGATGGAGAGGGAGAGAGACAGAGAGACACCTGCAGCCCTGCTTCACCACTCGCAAAGCTTTCCCCCTTCAGATAGGGACTGAGGGCTTGAACCTGAGTCCTTGTATGTGAGAGCATGTGTAGTCAATGAAGTGTGCCACTACATGGCCCTAAATGTATTTATTTTACAAGACAGAGAGGGCATAGCACTGGTCCAGCATATGCAATGTTGGTCCTTAAACCCAGAGCCTCATGCATGCAAGTCCTGCATCCTTCCACTAAACCATCTCCTTGGCTGATAATGTTTCCATTTTTTTGACTGTTTACCTTTTTTTTAACATACGTATTAGTCTGTACCTTTTGCTAAGTCGTGCAAAATCCTCAGTAATTTTATTTTTATCCAGAATAACAATAGCAAAATTGCTCACAGCATGCTTTGACTGCTGTTTGACAATTCCTCTTCAATTTATTATCAGTTTTAGTTTTGCACTTCATAAACATAACCAAAAGTAAGACTCTTATTTTCTAATTCATTATAACCATTTGCTTCCATGTTTATCAACCTTCCTGCCCAGCACCCACTTTTGTATCTCATACTTTTCTAGATTCCTTTTCTTTCCTGCTGAAGTGTATCTCTTTTTCAAAAAATAAGTAATTTCTTATTGGATAGAGATGGATAGAGAGAGGGAGGTAGAGAGGCAAAGAGACAGAGAGAGCTTGCAGCCCTGCTCCACCACTTATGAAGCTTCCCCCACTGTAAGTGGGGACCAGGGGCTCAAACCCAGGTCCTTGCACACTGTAATGTGTGAGCTTAACCAGGCACACCGCTGTCTGGCTCCTGAAATGTATTTCTTTCTTTTTTTAAATTTTTAAATATTTATTCCCTTTTGTTGCCCTTGTTGTTTCATTGTTGTAGTTATTATTGTTGTTGATGATGATGTTGTCGTTGTTGGATAGGACAGAGAGAAATGGAGAGAGGAGGGAAATACAGAGGGGGAGAGAAAGACAGACACCTGCAGACCTGCTTCACTGCTTGTGAAGCGACTCCCCTGCAAGTAGGGAGCTGGGAGCTCAAACCAGGATCCTTACGCCGGTCCTTGCTTTGTGCCACCTGCGCTTGACCCATTGCACTACTGCCCGACTTCCTGAAGTGTATTTCTTAATCATATATCGTCACTGGGGTTTCCCTGCTTGTGGCCAACACTTTCAGATACAGAAAGAGAGATGGATAGAGAAACCAAGAGATGGAAGGACACCACAGCACCAAAGCTCCCTCCAGTGACGTGGGGGCCAGACTCTAGCCTGGCTTGTAGGTTGTATGTGTGACAGAACAGACACTCTCCCAGGTGAGGCACCTGGTTGACCATCTGAGTTATTTAGATAAAGGTCTTTTGTGAGATTTTAGCTCTCTTTACAACTTGGTGTTTCTGATCACTTTGCTGACCCATGAAATCAATTATTTTGTCATTATTCTCCCAGTCTGCGGTTGGTCTTTGCTGTGGATTTAAAACAAGGAGGATGGGTTGAAAAGTGAATTGGTGGAGCATTGTGACTAGAAATGAGAGAGAATGGCTGCTGAGTTCCTGGTCCTCAGAGACACAGGTCAGAGTAGCACAGAGCGAAGGACTTCTTCCTGTGAGCCGAGTGTGGAGCTGAGCACTTAGGTTCATCAAGGTCAGTCAGACAAAGACAAGTTTTATGTGTTGTCACCTCCGGACAGAGCCTAAAATTGCCAAGCCATAGAGAGAGAAAGAGAGAGACAGAAAGAGAATGGTAGCTAGGGTGTGTGTGTAAGTGGGGGGTAAAATAGATGATACTTAAGGTTAAAATTTATATAAAATATTAAAATTATAGAAGCTATAGAAATCTATAATGTATGGTAGAATGAATACAGAGTATATTTAAGTATACTTTGAAGTACACAGTGTGATATCTTTAGAACTACAAATATATGGCAATATATAGATGTTTCAAAGTTACACATTCTAGTCCTTAAATATACCTGATGAAGGGCAAAGGGATAGTTCACCAGGTAGGGTGTCTGCATTGTTAAAGCCCAGGTACCAAATTGGGGGGGGGGGTTGTGACAATGAAGGAACCTCTGCTGCTATGGTTTCTGTCCGTCTCTCTCTGTTTTGCCCTACATGTATATCAAAGAGCGGTCCTCAGGGCCCAATTGAAGGCTCTGATTTCAGGGGGAATTTTTTTTTTTACATGTTTCATACAGATCATGCTTATCCAACAAGGGAGAGGAGATGAAGAAAGGAAGGAAGAATAGAAGGAAGGAAGGAAGGAAGGAAGGAAGGAAGAAAGAAGGGATGGATGGAAAGAGAGAAAGGGAGGGAAGGACAAGAAAGAAGGAAAAAAGGAAGGGAGGGAAGGAGGGGGAACAGAAGGGAAAGGAAAAGAAAAGAAGAGAAAAGAGCATGGACCCAGGGTCATTGTGGGTTGCAGAAGGTGGAAGGTCTGGCTTCTGTGATTGCTTCCCCGCTGAACATGGGCGTTGACAGGTCGATCCAAACTCCCAGCCTGCCTCTCTCTTTCCCTAGTGGGGAAGGGCTCTGGGAAGCAGATCTCCAGGACACACTGGTGAGGTCTTCTGTCCAGGGAAGCCTGGTCGGCATTATGCTGGCATCTGGAACCTGGTGGTTGAAAAGAGAGTTAACATACAAAGCCAAACTAATTGTTGAACAATCATGAACCTAAAGGCTGGAATAGTGCAGATGAAGACGTGGGGGAGGCTCTGTTTTGTAGATAGCTCATAGGAATATTTTAGTTATATTCCAAAGCGCCTGTGGCTATACTAGTTAGTTTTTTTTGTTTTGTTTTTCCCCTGAGCCTGAAATCTGATATGCAGGTGGATCCTAGTTATTGTCTGGGGAGATGATGTCATGACTGGAAAAAGCACCAGAAAACTGGATCAGGAAAGAAAGTAGCTCCCAAATATGGGAAAGGTGTATAAATACTGTTGACTGTAAACCCCATTGATTTGATGTGATCTGGGGCCCATATTCAGCTTCAGAGCCTATGTGACCTCTGCATCCCTGTAGATCTGAGCTCACATTCTGTGGTCATCAGTATGTTGTTCCAAGCTGCCCCAATGTCAGGACCCATCGTTCCTCCCAGAGGGATAAAGAATAGGAAAGCTATCAAGGAAGGGGATGGGATACGGAGTTCTGGTAGTGGGAATTGTGTGGAGTTGTACCCCTCTTATCCTATGGTTTTGTCATTGTTTCCTTTTTATTTATTTTATTTTTTGTTTCCTTTTTATAAATAAAAAATTTTAAAAAAGAAAAGAAAAAAAAGCAAATACAGCAACTTTACTGAAGGAAAAAAAAAATCGAAGTCAGGGCATATTCAAGTTCCATGAGATACTTGGTTTTCCTCAACCTTCTAAGGCTTTTCCTTGGGCGACTCAGTTGGAACTGGAGACATAGTGCTTGGTGTGCTGACCCCTGGTGGATTCAGCAAGTGCCTACTTGTTACCATTTTGGGAGCTGGAGCCAGCCTCAGTCCAGGGGTCACAGGGTCAAACGCCTTCTGAGGCCAGTCAGTAACGCTGTTGGTATCTGTAGATGTCAGAGCCTGAAAGGTGGAGAACACAGACTTAACCAAAGGCTTATCAACTCCACACTCTATGTTTTTTTTTTTTTAAGTCAGCAAGACACACAGAGGAAGCCCAGGGTGAAAGTTTGCTTGTCCTCCTGCCCCGTCCCCTCCCTCTACCCCCAGTACTGCAGAGCTACACACAGGAAGGAAGATTCAGCCTCTCCCTGGCCTGTGCTGACACTGGCAGCTTGGCATTTGCATGATCCACTCTTAACCTTCCAACGAGGTAGCAAAAACTCGGTCATACTATGACTTGTAAAGTTTGCTTTTTATCAAAGTCGGACGTTTATTGACAGGATCTAGAGGTGAAAAATATCACTCTACAAGTGGATTCATGTTTGACTCTGTGTTTTGAGTAAAATATTTGTTGAGACACTGTATAGAGAAAAATGTTGCTTTAGAACATCGAAGGTTATACAGGTTGAAAATATTTTTCCCCCACACCTATGGACATCTAATCTTTGACAAAGGGGTTCAAACTATTCAATGGGGAAAGCAGAGTCTCTTCAACAAATGGTGTTGGAAACAATGGGTTGAAACATGCAGAAGAATGAAGCTGAACCACTGTGTTTCACCAGATACAAAAGTAAATTCCAAGTGGATCAAGGACTTGAATGTTAGACCACAAACTATCAGATACTTAAGAGGAAAATATTGGCAGAACTCTTTTCTGCATAAATTTTATTTATTGACACAAGATAGAAAGGGGAAAAGGGACAGAAAAAGAAGAAAAAAGAATACCAGTGCATTCATCTGACACAAAGGCTTCTGGGAATCGTACTCAGGTCCTCATGCTTTCAAGTTCAGCCCCACCTCCCAGGCTCACCAATTTAAATTTGTTCTCTATTTCTTTATGCTGTCAACTTAAAGTTTAAGCATTTAAAAATCTGAAATAAGTAAGATTGTAAAATCTGAAATTAGGGGTCCAGGCAGTCACGCACCGGGTTAAGCATACATAGTACAAAGTGCAAGGACTGGCTCAAGAATCTGGGTTCAAGCCCCCGGCTCCCCACCTGCAGGGGGGGTCGCTTCACAAGCCGTGAAACAGGTCTTTCTCCCTCCCTCTGAGACTCATTTGCATAACCATTGTGCTATGTACCTCCCTGACCCTTTTAAACTTAATTTTTTAAAAAAATTATGATTATAGTGAGCTATTAAGATTGTAGAATTATGGGGTTGGGTGGTGGCACACCTGATTGAGAGCACATGTTACAATGAGCAAGGACCCAGGTTCAAGTCCCCGGTCCCCACCTGCAGGGGGAAAGCTTCACGAGTGGTGAAGCAGGGCTGCAGGTGTCTCTCTGTCTCTCTTCCTCTCTATCTCCTCTCCCTCTTGATTTCTGGCTGTCTCTATCCAATAAATAAATAAATATAATAAAAAAAAATTTTTAAAGATTGTAGGATTACAAGGTATCGTTCCTCACCACACCCACCATCCTTTTTTTTGTAAATCTTTCTACTTATTTATTATTGGATAGAGACAGAGAGAAATTGAGAGGGAAAGAGGAGCTAGAGATACAGAGACACCTGCAGCCCTGCTTCACCACTTGTGAACCTTTCCCCCTGCAGGTAGGGACTAGGGGCTTGAACCCAGGTCCTTGCACATGGTAACGTGTGCACTTAGCCAGGTGGACCACCACCTGGGCCCCCTCACCAACTTTTTATTTATCAAGTTAGGTTGTTGATGTTCTGCCTACCAGCACCTATAACCTTCTCTCTGTTAGGCACTAGCTTTGTGATATTCGTTGTGGAAAATCTGCTTGCTTTTCTCACCTGAAAGATGTGCTGCTTTCAAGCACTAGCCTTCTGCTTCAGCTTCGTATGCCTGTGAAGGACCATGGCATCTCCAAGGCAAGTCTCCAATTCAACACCAGCCAAGGTGAGTTTCCTGGCTCCAGCCCTTCCCTCACACTCTCTTCCCCTGATGTGTCATTGTTTTCTGTTAGGTGGTTTCACTCGTGTCTACTCAAGTTCCTGACAAAGTTTATCACGGCTCAGAAAACTTGACGAAGAGGTAGAACTTAAGAAACAAAGGATGTGGGAGTCGGGCAGTAGTGCAGAGGGTTAAGCGCACGTGGCGTCAAGTGCAAGGACCAGCATAAGGGTCCCGGTAGAGCCCCACCCCCACCCCTGGCGCCCCACCTGTAGGGGAGTTGCTTCACAGGTGGTGAAGCAGGTCTGCAGGTGTCTGTCATTCTCTACCCCTCTCTGTCTCCCCCTCCTCTCTCCATTTCTCTCTGTCCTATCCAACGACAGCAACAACAACAACAATAATAATAACTACAACAATGATAAAACAAAAGGGCAACAAAAGGGGAAAAAATGGTCTCCAGGAGCAGTGGATTCATGGTGGAGGCACCGAGCCCTGGCAATAACCCTGGAGGCACCAAAACAAAAAAAAAAAGGAAAGAAAAAGAAAGGATGTAAAGCTTTTTCTATTTTTATAATAGTTTTTAATCTTTATTTGGGAACTCTCTTTAGTAAATTTGGAATTTTTTAATTTTACTGTCACTTCCAATGTTGCTGTCAAGAAATACAGATCATTCTGAAGCTTTTCTCTGTCTGAAAACGTGTAGACTCCTTTCTTCATTCCCAACATACTGAAATTTCCTTACATGACAGTGTACTTTCTGGAACCATTTTGAGTCCTTTGTAATCCCACTCCACTTGAAGACTTTTATAAGTTTGTACTAGGACAACTGTTTGAATTATTGAATGCTTTCTTCCCTTCATGCTTTGTTTCTGTCCTCTTATTCAGAGAGTCTGCCTCCTGTACCAGCCTTTAATCACTCTCTCCAATTTTCCCTAGACTTTTCAATAGACTTCAGTAGTGTCTTCTAATCCTATTAAGACATTCATTTCTGTGATGGCATTTTTAATTTTTGAGAGTACCTGTCGATTTTCTAAAAAGTTCTTTTTCTTAGGGTATGTTCTTACTCTGAAAATCTTGATATCTCTTTTGCAACTTTCTTCTCCATGATGAGTCTCTCTGCCTCCCAGGTCACTTTTCCCTGGCTAGGTGAGACTTTTCTTCAAGGAGCCCTGGACATAAGTATCTATGCATAACCTCTCCGCTCTGCACATTTTGCTGCCTGGAGCAACTCCTTCCATCCTGTCCTGTGAGCTGCCTGGCTTCTAGTAGTTGTGGCAGAAGGCTGCATAAATCTGGTGTCCATCTTTACTTACTTTCCTCCCCTCCTTTCTTTTTTAAATTTTATTTTATTTTTTTATTTTATTTATAAAAGGGAACACTGACAAAACCATAGGATAAGAGGGGTACAATTCCACACAATTCCCACCACCAGAACTCCGTATCCGATCCCTTCCCCTGATAGCTTTTCTATTCTTTAACCCTCTGGGAGCATGGACCCAGGGTCATTGTGGGGTGCAGAAGGTGGAAGGTCTGGCTTCTGTAATTGCTTCCCCGCTGAACATGGGAATTGACAGGTCACTCCCAGCCTGTCTCTCTCTTTCCCTAGTGGGGGTGGGGTTCTGGGGAATCAGAGCTCCAGGACACACTGGTGGGGTTGTCTGTCCAGGGAAGTCTGGTTGGCATCATGGTAGCATCTGGAGCCTGGTGGCTGAAAAGAGAGTTAACATATCAAGCCAAACAAATTGTTGACTAATCATGAACCTAAAGGCTGGAATAGTGCAGATGAAGAGTTAAGGGGGTCTCCAGTAAAACACCTCCACCTTCAACTTGTTCTGGTACCCAGTAATTTGCTCTCTCCAGGAAAACAAACAACTCAGTCCAGTTGGGGGTGGGACTGGCGGTACAAAAACTAGTACAAAGTCTCAGGGAGACTGGGAAGGAGATATTGAAATTCAAACTTCTTAACCAGGCTGGAAACCAGGTCACTGAAGTTCTTAAGTTTTACCTTTTTATCCTCCCTGATTTTCTTCAAGTCCAGGTTAGGGTTTCAGCTTTCTAGGAACTGCCGAGCCAGCTGCCTTTATTTATCTGCTTTGTAGATTCTGGCACTGGATACTAGTTTCTCTGGTCTTACGAATTCTTGCTAAAGGGACCAGGCAGTGCCACACATGGCTAAGCACTCACATTACAGTGTGCAGACTCAGGTAAAATCCCTGGTCCCTTTACCTGCAGGGGTAAAGCTTCACGAGTGGTGAAGCAGGGCTGCAAGTGTCTCTCCTCCTATCTCTTCATCCCCTCTCAATTTCTGTCTGTATCCAATAAGGAAGGAAGAAAGAAAGAAAGGATTTATGCTAGTGGCCCGGGAGGTGGCACAGTGGATAAATGACTGGACTTTCAAACATGATGTCCTGAGTTTGATCCCCGCAGCACATGTACTACATTGATGTCTGGTGTTCTCTCTCCCTCTCTCCCGCCCTCCCTCCCTCCCTTCCTCTCTCTCTCTCTCTCTCTCTTCTTCCTAGCCCTTTCATTAATCAATAAAATATTTTTTAAAAAATGTATGCTGGGGGCTGGGCAGTAGCACACTGGGTTAAGTGCACATGGCAGGAGGCGCAAGGACCAGAGTAAGGATCCTAGCTCAAGCCCCGGTTCCCCACCTGCAGAGGGGTCGCCCCACAAGCGCTGAAACAGGTCTGCAGGTGTCTATCCTTCTCTCCCCCCTCTGTCTTCCTTTCCTCTCTTGGCCTCTCTCTGTCCTTTCCAACAATAACAACAATACACTAATGACAACAACAAAATGGAAAAAAAGGCCTCCAGGAGCAGTAGATTCATAGCGCTGGCACCAAGCCCCAGCCATAACCCCGGAGGAAAACAAAATTAAAAAAAAAAAATTCTTAAAAAAAAAAAAAAGAATTTATACTAAATCTTACCACCAAGTTGCAGATGCTATCCTGATTCCATCCTGACTTCCCTGGGCAGACGACCTCACCAATGTGTCCAGGAACCTCACCTCTCCAGAGCCCTGCCCCACCAGGGAAAGATAGAAACAGGCTGGGGGTGTGGATCCACCTGCCAAAACCCATGTCCAGGAGAGAAGCAATTACAGAAGCCAGACCTCCCACCTTCTGCACCTCCTACAGAATTTTGGTCCAGACTCCCAGAGGTATAAAGAACAGGGGAGTTTCCAAAAGAGGGGATGGGACACAGAACTCTGGCAGTGGGAACTGAATGAAATTGTACTCCTAACATCTAACAATCTTGTTAGTCACTATTAAATCACTAGCAAAAGTAAAATTTATGCAAAAAAAACACTTCATTCTCATTTGAGGGGGACCTAAGATTTCAGGAGAGAGTGGTGGTGAAAATCCTGTGCTGCATTTGACATCTTTAACAAGCGACTTCCACACAGGGGCTTACAAACGAAAATGATTTTTTAAAAACATGTATCTGTCCGGGGCCTGTGCAGTGTTACATCTCGTTGAGTACATATGTTACAGTGAGTGCATAAGGACCCAAGTTCAAGCCCCCTGTCCCCACCTACAGGGGTGGGGGGGAGGCCTCACATGTGGAGGAGCAGTGCTACAGGTCTTTCTCTTTCTTCCTCTTGAGCTCTACCTTCCCTCTTGATTTCTGTCAGCCTCTGTCCAATAAATAAAATTTAAAAGATTCTATGTCGGGAGTCAGGTGGTAGCACAGTGGGCTAAGTGCATGTGGCGCAAAGCGCAAGGACCGGCATAAGATCCCAGTTCGAGCCCTGCAGGGCTCCCACCTGCAGGGGAGTCGCTTCATAGGCGGTGAAGCAGGTCTGCAGGTGTCTGTCTTTCTCTCCCCCTCTGTCTTCCCCTCCTCTCTCCATTTCTCTCTGTCCTATCTAACAATGACATCAATAACAACAACGATAATAACTACAACAATAACAATAAAAAACAACAAGGGCAACAAAAGGGAAAATAAATATTTAAAAAAAAGATTGTATGTCAACTGAGAAAAATAGCTCCCCTTGAGAATCCACCATGCATGCAATCCAGGTTGGACCCTAGTCCCCAAAGCTCTGGAGGAAGCCTCAGTGCCTTTCCCTCTCTCTAGCTCTGCTTCTCTGTATCTGAAATATCAACCTGGAATGGCGAAACCCTGGTAACAACCAAAAAAAAAAAAAGTCTTCATGATCCATTCACTTGCTCTTCCCCAGTTTTGTTAGCTCTATCCATTGTTATTACTTTTGCTTGCTTATTACTTTCTTTTTAAAATTATTTTACTATCTTTATTTATTTATTGGTTAGAGGCAGCCAGAAATTGAGAGGAAGATAGACAGAGAGACACCTGCAGCCCTGCTTCACCACTTGTGAAGCTTCCCCCCTGCAGGTGGAGGCCGGGGGCTTGAACCTGGGTCCTTGTGCACCGTAGTGTGTATGTACTTAACCAGATGCACCACCACCTGGTCCCACGTATTACTTTCTACTGACATTTAGTATACTCTTTTAAATTTCTCCTGAGTTGTTGCATTTTAGTATGTGCCTGAATCGATATTTAGCATCTATTGTTATTATTATTACTTAACAAAGAAAACATTAATACTTGAATTTTCTTCAGTGGATGGCTGTGGCCAAGTTGCAAAGTTATGTCAATAACTAACAGCATAGCAATGTCTAATATTAAAAAGCCAAGAAATATTACACATGTGCCAACTACTGTATTTTACTGTCGACTGTAAACCATTCATCCAGCCAATAAAGTTTAAAAAAAATGTAACATCTAATACTTCCATTTTCATTAAATTATTATGCGGTTGTAATTCCTGTTTTGATACCCTTCATGCAAGGAACTATTTAGAAGAGCAGGCTAAAGTCTCCAAATAGGAATAATTTTTTGCATCTTTTTACTGATCGATGCCCAGCCTTAATTCAGTGGCCATTTAAGAGAGACAAGCCACTTTACTAACATATGCATTTTTTTATTTTCTTAAATTTTTCTAAAAAAATTTTATTATTTTTATTTATTGGATAGAGACAGCCAGAAATCTAGAGGGAAGGGGGAGATAGAGAGGGAGAGAAACAGAGAGAGATACCTGCAGCCCTGCTTCACTGCTTGCAAAGCCTTCCCCTTGTGGGCGGGGACAGGGGCATCTAAACAGTCCTTGTGCCCTGTAATGTGCATTCAACGAGCGAGGCCACCACCTGGTCTCTGCACTTATTTTGAAATGTAACTATGTGCTTCTCTTGTTTTTATAATTGTTTTTCAATATCAACGACAAAGATAACTTCATTTAAATTTAATGATAAAGTTTATGTGGCATAATGAAAACAATGTTTTAAATTATATATATATATATATATATATACACACACCCATAAATATATATTTTAAATATTCTCATCTGCTTCTCCACATAGTTGAGTCCCAGGTATCCATCTGCCTTCAAGAGCTGTTGGAAAATGAGAATTATTAAAATTCATTCCTGAAGGAGAAATGTAGTGATGAACAAAGAGTCTTCAGTTTCTGACATTTAAATGGCATTTTGCAGTGAGACAATAGGCGAATATGCTAGAGATCCGTTGAACACAAAGAAACGTCTACATTTCTGTGTTTCTACTTCATATAAAAAATGTTCTGGCTAGGCCACACAGCAGCAATTCTCCCAGTGTTCACAGAGGATCATCTAGTCTACCAGCAGGCAAAGTGGAGGAGATCACACAGGACAGAACAGAGGGGGGGGGGGTGTCCCTTCTGGTGTGGAGGATGTGTGAGGGGAGCACTGACAATGGAGCAGGGACTCAAATGTGCTGCAGGTGCTCCTGGTGCCTTGACCTGAGAAGGGGAGTTTCTGTGCCTGAGACTGTGGGAAGAGGCTGAGGATCATGGAGGGTACCTCTGCGCTAACAAGAGTGGGCTGTGGAGATACACAATGGGAGTGTTTTCCTGTGCCCCCGTCCTCTCCACACCCAGAGAGGTGGGTGAAGCAAAGAGGACAGGCAGCCAGTCAGGCAAAAGTTCTGGGTGGATTGTTGGAGAGCTTAATCCCAGTCCAGGAAGTGGAGATGGGAGTGAGGTCTCAATCGCAGTGAAAATAGAAAGTGGTGGGGGCAGGTGGTGGCGCACCTGGCTAAAGCACTCACGTTACAGTGCACAAATACCCAGGTTCAAGCCCCTGGTCCTCAGCTGCTGGGGGAAAGCTTCATGAGTGGTGAAACAAGAGTCTGTCTCTCTCCCTCTCTTTATCTCCCTCTTCCCTTCAACTTCTGTCTCTATTAAAAAATAAAATATATATATTATTTAAAAATAGAAGAGAGGCCCACATGGGGTCTGGGAAGAATCTGCTCACTTCATTTCCTGTGGTCACATATACTCACAGCACGATTCCGAGAGTAAGAGGATCTTGTCACTTCTCATCAGACCCAGGTGCCCAGCCGTGGGCTCACTGAAGCTAAGGGGTCCCTTTATCCTTAAATGGCACAAGGTTGGTGGATCCCTCCTAGGGTCCAGCTACCACATTAAAGGAACAAGAAGCCTGAGTTGGGCATTAGCGCAGCAGGTTAAGTGCAGGTGGTGCAAAGCACAAGGACTGGTGTAAGGATCCCAGTTCGAGCCCCTGGCTCCCCACCTGCAGGGGGGTCGCTTCACAGGCGGTGAAACAGGTCTGCAGGTGTCTGTCTTTCTCTCCCCCTCTCTGCCTCTCCCTCCTCTCTCCATTTCTCTCTGTCCTACGCAACAAAAACGACGTCAGTAACAACAATAACTACAACAATTACAAGAATAAAAACTACAACAATAAAACAACAAGGGCAACAAAAGGGAATAAATATATATATGAACAAGAAGCCACAGGACACCACAGTTGCATCCCTACCGAATGGCCCTAGAGCCTGTATATATTACAGTTTTACAGCAAATTGGGATTAAATGAAGCTGAAAATGTAGCTCCCACTCTGCCAGTGGCTTTTGTGAGAGAGAGAACTTAGATATATATATGAAGAGCTGTCTGAAGAGCAGCCTGTCTCACCTGGAGATCTTGTTAAGTGGGAGACTCTGATTCTCTAGGCCCGGGGTGTGGTGCCTCTCTCGTCACTGCTCGCTACTGCTGAGCGTGATGTTTTTCGCTGGCCTGAGTCTTTTCAGTTCACAGTCGAATCTACTCTTGATTATATTTTGAAGTAATATTTTTTTAGAAGGTTACTCAGCTGGTGGGAAAATGTCTTTCCTTTGCCCTCAGAGGTGTCCCACAGTTAGTCTGGAAAGGGACTCTCAGTAAATGTGTCTGCCAGCGGGGTTTCAACTTGCATCTGGAGCTCGGTGAATGTGAAAGAACCCTGCTATTGGCCTGAGTTCCTTCTTGCTTTGTAGGCAAAGTGTATTTTGTATTCTTTTTGGGAAACGGCTTATTTTATTATGTGAAATCCAAT
Source organism: Erinaceus europaeus (assembly GCF_950295315.1). NCBI lineage: Eukaryota > Metazoa > Chordata > Mammalia > Eulipotyphla > Erinaceidae > Erinaceus > Erinaceus europaeus. The sequence continues at coordinate 6,959,609 of NC_080168.1, forward strand.
GTAAGTTTTTTTTCTTATTAAGGGGGTTAATAACGCTTCACAGTGCAATCACTGACACAGGCATACAGTTTCATTACATAACAGGCCCCCAGACTTCTGCCTACACTCCCTCCGCCACCCTGCCCAGAGTCTTTTGCTTTTGTGCAATGTGAGCTGTTTTTTGTTTGTTTTGTTTTTTAACTGCTTCAACTCTTTCAATAGCTCTGACATTTTTGTGAGGAATCTTGGGTTGGGTTTCACATCACCTCTAAGTAGAGATCTGACATGACCTGACTTCAACACTAACAATAATGCTCCAGTAATCCAGAGAACATGGCATTGTTGACAGTCGGCCAGGAGACCAGTGGGAATATACCCAGAAACAGACCCATGCAGATAGGGACAGGTAACCTTCTTCTTCTAGCATTTGTCCTTCTTCCGTAGCCAGTTACAAAGGAGCAGGGACAAGGGATGGGGGTCAGATAGTCTTTTTAATTAATAGTGCTAGAACCAGTATCTGCATGCAGAAGTGAACGTAGACAAACACCCAACCTCTTTGACAAAAGGTAACTCGACCAGATCACAGACATAAATAAAAATGCACAACTCTGACACATGTGACAACATCAGAAGAAACCTGTGACCTTGAATTTGGTGATGAATTTTTTGATTCAACACTGAAAATATGGCCCATGAGGGGGGAAAAAAAAGGAGATTTAAAACTTCTACTCTAGACATGGTTAAAAGAACAAAAGCTCAGGGGTCAGAGAAGTAACTTGCTGGGTAAGGAATGTGTCTTGTCATGTATGAGATTCAGATTGGAGGCCCAGCACCGTATGGGAGTGCTACAGGGGGACTGGGGGGAAGGTACAGTGCTGTGATGTCTTTCTCTCTGTGTCTGGAAAGAAACAGTTCACCAGGAGCCATGAAATTGCTTGTGTACAAGACTCCAGTTCCAAAACTAAAGCACAAGAGAAAAAGAAGGCACAGACTGGAAAAAGAAACATTAGCAAAATGCATGTCTGATAAAGATCTTTTGTCTCTATCATTAATGATACAAAAAAAAGAGAGAGAAAGAAAGGAAGAAATGAAGGAAGGAAGAAAAGGAAAAGGCAAAAGGCAAAAGGCAAAAGCAAAGGCAAAGGCAAGGCTAGGGGTGAGGTGGTAATGCACCTGGTTGAGCACATGTTACAATGTACAAGAACTAGGTTTGAGCCCCGAGGCCCCACCGGTAGGAAGTTTTTCGAGTGCTGAAGCAGGGCTGCAGGTGTCTCTCTGTCTCTTTCCCTCTCTTATCTCCCCCCTCCCTCTTGATTTCTGGCTGTCTCTATCCAATAAATAAAGATAATTTAGAAGTTTTTTTAAAAAATAGCTCTTAAAAATCAAGAAGCACCTCAATTTTCAAGTGAACAGACACTTCGTCATATAAAGGTGTACAGACGTCAGAATAGATGCCATGAAAAGATGCCTGTGTATCTATCACGTGTCATGAGGGAACTGCAGGGTAAAAGTGCAATGAGAAACCATCACTGAATATGCTAGGTCTAAACACTATCCTCTCTGTAATAGTAGAGAAATGAAGGTATGGTTAAAAAAAAAAAAGTGTTGGTATGCTTCTAAATTCTGCTTATAAGACCTTCTGTTCTGATCATCACATTAGGTTCGCTTGTATTACTTCCGATGTGGTCTATTTACATAATCAGCTTTACCTGGGTCCCACCGTGCCTGCAGGGTACTGGTTTAATCCCCACTGGTTAGATGGAAGCTTTCTATGTTCTGTTCCAGCTCTTTTTTTGCTCCGCCCTCTCTCCTAGTCATTTCCTTTCCCTTGCCACTTCCGGTGAAGAGATGCATAAAAGGTGATGGATCTGATTAGTAAACGAGATACTGCTTCCCAGCTCAGCCATGAGTCCCTGGTCGTCTCTCTACAGCCCATGAAGCTAGCCCAGCCAGGCAAAAAAAGGAAGGAAAGGAAGAAAGGAAAGGAAGGATGGCAGGAGAGCCTGACCTCATGTGACAGGCTGCCTGCAGACACGACTAAACGCGAAACAAATGTTCTCAGTCCCACCCTGCCTCAGGTACTGCAGTATGTGTGTGACCACCACCCGAGAAAACACAAATAGATGAATGAAAGGTGTTTGTTTTGGAGATGAGAGATTGAAGAAGGTTGGCTAGAAAGATAGGATTACATTTTCAAAATGCAAAAGTATCAATATAAGCAATCCTTCTAAACATTAAGGACATAATTTTCTGGTATTCAGATCCACAAAATTAAGCTGAAATCATAGTCAACAAGGACTATTCTATGTATTTAGTTCATCAGAATGAGTCTTTTCTTATAATTAAGAATGAAAAGGACCAAATTGGGTGAACTCCATTTCCGAATAGCACACTATTAAAGTAAACGAGCAAGTGCAAGGGACAGATGATCAAGATCTTTGGTGTAATAAGGCGTTTGAGGAAATAAGGAGAATGAGGTGTGAAATAGGAAAGTGACTTTACTGGGGATAACATAATACAATTATCTGATCTCATTATCAATTATTATTATTTTTTAATGACTAGGATTACTATCCACCTTGCCACCTTACTGGTTAGATCTTAATTTGGTTGGAACATGATTTAAAATAATTTATTTATTTTTATTAGAAAGAGAAATCAGAGGGGTTGGGCAGGTGGCGGTGCAGCTGGTTGAGCACACGTTATAATGTGCAAGGAGATGTGTTCAAGTCCCTGGTCCTCACTGGCAGAGGGAAAGCTTCACGAGTAGTGAAGCAGTGCTACAGGTGTCTCTCTCCCTGTCTAACCTCTTCCTCTCAATTTCTGGCTGTCTCTGTCCCTTAAATAAGTATAGTAGAATTTTTTCAAGATATTTAAATAGATATATGTATGTAGATATATATATGTATGTATACATATACATATATACATATACATATATATATATATATAGAGAGAGAGAGAGAGAGAGAGAGGAGTCAAAGTATCACTCAGTTCCGCCATTTGCAGTACCAGGAATCAAACCTGGGCCCTCAGGTTTGCAAGTCCTGTGTTCTCCCTCTGAGATATCTCTTGACCTTCCACATCACTCTTGAGTCTCTTCTGGGAAGAGGTTAGCAAGAATTCACAATGACAAATTAGATCAAGAACAGGAATCTTTACTTTTCACACAACTGTCAATGGTTGGTTTCTCATGAAGAGCATTAGGTCACTGTGAATATGAGCTTCCTCTTACTGCTCAGGTTAGTAATGCCTGAACTCAACTGCAGTGATCAAGGGACTGGTTATATGAAACATTATTTATTTACTTTGGACAGAGACAGAGAGGTGGAGGTGGAAGCAGAGAGGGAGACAGAGGGACACTTACATCAGACTTCACCATTTGTGAAGGCAGGGGCTGGGGTCTTGAACCTGGTGCACTGTACTTACTATGTGTGCTCAAATGGGTGGGTCACTTCTGGGCCCCTTAAAATGGGACATTTATGCTTATCTCAAACACACCACGATGAATCAAAACAAGATGAGGCTTTTGCACTCTGGACTGGGTCTTCCTCCTCCAGAACCCCTTTACCTTTGCCTCATTTCCTCCTGAGTCTCTGCTCATCACAGGAAGATGGAGGAAGATGAAGAGGCGGCAACCTGTAACCCGACTTGGAGGGCGTCAGATTGGCCTTAGTCTGTTGTTAAAATTCGTAGGCTCCAGCTGGCCGGGCTAGCTTCACGGGCGGGTAACAGAGACGACCAGAGACATACGGCTGGGCAGAGAAGCTGTATTTCTTTATTCAGGAACAACGATTCATAAACTAAGACAAACTAATCACCAAACAGAACTCTGCTGTCTCTTTCCCCATGGCGGCGGCGCCAGCACTCTCTCTTACCCTGCCACTCTCCAACTCTGGAACTCTGGCACTTCTCTCAGGGTTCCTAGGGGTGGGGCCAAGCGGGTCCGCGAAACTAACTGGACTGATCCAATTTTCTTGGCGGGGGAGAACGAGAACAACCCAATGTAAAGCATACAACATTAGTCCACACAGCACGGACAGAACTACTGCATTTCCGCCCAGGGCTCAGATGACACAGCTCACAGGTTTGAGGTCCACTCACCTTCCTGCGTGTGTGTTAGACGGCATGGTAAGTGAAGAAGATTTAGGGGTTGGACGGCACTGGTACTGTCAGATGCTGGTGCACGCCAGGTGTTACCTTTGGGATGCGCAGATTCGGGGCTACTAGCAAAGTAGCTCAGCTGGACGGTGTGCTGCTTTGCTCTGTGCAGGGCTCAGGTTCAAGCCCAGCCCCCCAGTGAATTGAAGGCAGGTTTCACTCACTTTTCTTTTTTAGTATGTATTCACTTATTGGGTAGAGACAGAGAGAACTGAGATAGGAGGCGAAAGACACTTACAACACTACAGGTGGGGAGCGGGGGCTTGAACCCAGGTCTTTGGACACAGTAATGTGTCCTCAGTCAAGTGTGCCACCACCTGGTCCCTCACTTTTCAGTAAGGTGCAGACATGGATAAGACAGCTGCAGAAAACCCATGTGAGAACTTCTGAGAAACAGTAAAAAAAAAATCACTTAAATCTTTGGCCGCACTAGATGCTAATGTTTTTGTATAGAAGAATCCCTCGCTTTTCCAAAGCTCACATTATTACACCAACTCACTTCCATGACAGACCTACATCAACTATTACTTGTTTGGTGTAGGACGGCTCACGTGAGGCAGACGCTTGAGCCCTGACGCTACAGGAGGACGTGCTAATGTAACAAGGAAAATGCAGTCCTGAACAGTGAAAGTGCACTTGTGCGAAGCTCCCACTCTGTGGGGAAAAGGAAAAAAAAAAAACTAGCACCTGATTTCACAAACTGAAAGTTATCAGAAGGTGGTTTTTTTCACTCCCGGCACTCAAGGTGAGGGGTGTTCAGCACTTGTTTTGCAGCTGCCATTCATTCTGGCAGCAGATGTGGCCACTTCGGGGCCTGAGGACGCTGAAGCCGTTTTCCATTTAAACCTGTATATGTAGACACAGTTGTGTTTGTCGTAGGGAGTTATAAACTCTGCTTTAATATGGACCAAATCCCTTAAAATCACTGTACAGGCTCCTATGTACACATCTGTGCTAAGAATGATGTCTGAGTACATGCGCAAATTGCAACAGACCCTGTCAACCTGCCTGGCCACCTGATACCTCAAGTTGCTGTGAGGAGAGTAATATGATCTGCTTTAGTTTAGATGCCAGTTGTAGGCTCTGAGCTCGGCTGACTGTAACACTGGGCATTATAGTAACGCTGCTGCAGGCGTTTGGATTACTGGATTATACGCAGGACCCTTCCGCTGTATACAACGTAGGGACCAGGGGACTGGGAGATTGTGCACCTGGCTGAACGCACGTTACCATGCAGAAGGGAGTTCAAGTCCCTGCTCCCCACCTGCAGGGCTGAAGCTCCAAGAGCAGTGAAGCAAGTCTGCAGGTGCCTTATCTTTATCTCCCCCTCACCGCACACTATATCCTAATAAAAGAAAGGAAGGGGGAAGAAAAACAGCAGCTCGGAGTGGTGGGTTCAGTGTCTACACTGAGGCCCAGTGAAAACCCTGGTGGCAATCGAAAAAAAAAAGGGGGAGTGCTGAACCCAGTTTCCTAAAGTGAATGCTATTGTTATGAGTGGGCTGGAGAGAAGTCAGTACTCATTGAGGATTTACTAAGTGGCAGGGATCATGCTAAGAGCTATTACAGTGAGAACGTGTTGCCAGCTGTTCCTTCGATCAGTACAGGCTCCAATCTTCACAGAGAAGCTGGAGCAGAAACCGTGTAACACCATCTGTCATCCAGACCCAACACTGGATTCATAGTTGGGTCTTATGGGGAAGTAGAAATTACAGAGCAGTAAACATTAGCAGACTGTGTAACCATACGTGGGCCGACAGCAGTTACTCTGGGCAGCGTCTCCAGGACAACGGTAATTACTGACACGTCTCTAATGGGAGGGTGTCCTTTTCAGACAAACGTACCAGCTGGAAAGGAGCTCTTCCTACTTCCTCAGCCTTGGGAGCTAGACCAGACTTTGCCTCTCAGCAGGAGCTTCTGGTCCTTACACGCACTTAGATCTTAGTCTGAAGAGCTAGTTTGAGTTTCAGTTTTGTTTCCAAGAATGAGGAGAAAAAGAAATACACATAATTTGTCTATTTATTTAAGAAGAGACTACGGATATTTCTATGAAAAGCACATAGCTGAGAAGTAATTCCAAAATTTGGACATCAAAGAGTTGAGAGTATCATGTTCTAATGAAGGTCACTTTGTACCAGATTTAAAAGGCTCTTCACTTTCTGCGTCATTTGGAGCACACTGAGGAGTTAAGAGAATGAGGGGGCCATGCGGTCGGTCACACACCTGCACCTGGAAGAGTGCACGCCACAACGAGCCTGGGAGTTGACATGCTTGTGATTGCTACACGCTACATGGTCTCAAATTTACCTGCACAAAGGGATGATCTCAGACCTATTACATCTTAGATCTATCTCTAGGAGGCATTCGTTTTTCTTTTTAAACCTTCCCAAGAAAATCCTGGTGTGCATTTAGGCTTTAAAACAGCAATGCCCTACCACTTTCCTTCTGGAGCACATTTGAAGGGCCTACGGCAAATCTTTGTTTAGCTTTAATGACAGTCTCTTCACTCCAATGAGAATAGATTACATTGCTTTTAAAAAAATTTTTTTTTAATATTTATTTTCCCTTTTGTTGCCCTTGTTTTATATCGTTATAGTTGTTATTGTTGTTGTTACTGATATCGTCCGTTGTTAGATAGGACAGAGAGAAATGGAGAAAGATGGGGGAGGCAGAGGAGGGGGAAGAGAAAGGAGACATCTGTGAAGTGACTCCCCTGCAGGTGGGGAGCCGGGGGCTCGAACCGGGATCCTTATGCCGGTCCTTGTGCTTCACACGCCATGTGCACTTAACCCCCTGCACTACCGCCCTGCTCCCGATTACATTGCTTTTTAATCAGCTCAAGGAGAAACTGGTGAATAGTGATGCCTCCTTACAAATTTGGATAAATACCAACCTTGGCTAAAAATGGATTTTTCTTAGGGTTGCCGCAAAGTGGCACGGTAGTCAAAGTTGAGAAAAAACAATTTAATGTGAACCGAGTACTATAGGTTTCTTACTCTCTAACACATTCCTCTTGCTTTTCCCCCTTCATTTAGAGAAGCTGCAATAGGTTTTTGATGGCCTAAGACACTGGCTGGCTGTCAGTTGCCACACACACAGTGGAACTAGAGACTTGTCCTCCTCCTCCCTGGAGTTCAAGCCCTTCACATGCTGCCATTTTCGGTTTGTAATTCTATCGCATTAATCCTACAGCAACTGAAATCTGACATCAATTCTATAAAATTATCGTCAAGCCAGTTTGCATATGGCTAACATTTACCTCCTTTCCTCATGGACAAAGTCTGCAATAATAAAAAAAAAAAAAACTTCACAATCTTAAATTCTTCATGAAGCACTTTCACCGAGATACCAAGAAAATCTAATTTCAGACTTAACTTCAATTTACAAGTTTCTGTCCAGTCTGCCAAACCAACTAGTTTCTGGGGACATGTTAACCCTCACTCAAAACAAGTTTTGATATCCAGAAGTTGGATCCGAATTCCTGCATACTGTTAAAAATCAAGCAGGAGGGAGTCGGGCAGTAGCGAAGTGGGTTAAGCGCATGTGGCGCAAAGCGCAAGGACTGACAGAAGGATCCCAGTTCAAGCCCCTGGCTCCTCACCTGCAGGGGAGTCGCTTCACAGGTGGTGAAGCAGGTCTGCAGGTGTCTATCTTTCTCTACCCCTCTGCCTCCCCTCCTCTATTTCTGTCCTATCTAACAACGACGATATCAATAACAATAACTACAACAACAATAAAACAAGGACAACAAAAGGGAAAATAAATATTTTTTAAAAATTTAAAAAAATCAAGCAGGATTCTGAATGTCTCTAGATCACTAAGATGAACTTTCTCCCTCCAGAAAACGTGTGAGACCTTTAGTCGGCATTTCACGCACACGTCATGTCTACGGTCTGTCTTCCACTTTATTTATCTTGACAAAATCATATTCCTTGAACATTATTTCTCATGGTCCCTATAAGGCAGCACAAATTTTTTAACTTCTGAACTTCAGTTTTTTGAAGTCTCTCTCTCAAGACAGTGATCATTAAACATATTCATCTGGGGGTTTACAGGATGCCTACACCCACGGCATGCCAGGCATTGTCGAGCCGGTTAACAATCACAATGGGAGAAGGAATCTTGAATTACTTCAAATTTCCCCACGCTGCAAGAATTCCTGGTTTCATATAGTTTGAACTTTATTTTGTTATCTGAGTATCAGGAAGCTCACTAAGTTACTAAAAACACACCAGCCAGGTGCCTTTCAGCCTGGGTCACTGGAGGTTGAACCTAGACCCTTAACACTAAGGACTTAAAAGTCACTCTCGGGCAAGCTGAACAGCTGTATTGCTTTGTCAGGCATGCAATCCAGGTTTGAGACCAAACCCCATGACAATGAAGGGAGCTTCAGTGCTGTGGTCTCTCTCTCCACGGCCTCTATCTTAAAGGGGGAGGGGGGGGAGCATGAAAGTGAATTCAAGGGTCAAGCGCACTTTACCTTGTGCAAGGATCAGAGTTTGAGCCCCCAGACACATGAAAATAGCATGTAAAACTTTTACCAGTAGTGGAATGTTTCCATTCTGTCTCTCCCTCTTTAAAGAAAATAACTGACAGTCCACCCTGAGTGGTGAAAACATGGAAAGTGTAAAGTTCCAACGAAGAGCCTTAGCAGAATAACTAACCTATCAATAAATCAGGAAAAGGAAACGAAACATGAACTCACTCACTTTTCTGTTTCGCCACTCCTGTCTGCTGTTTTCAGAGAGGAAGAAGAGAGGAGCACAGAGCCCAAAGCTTCCTCCAGTGCCTCAGTGCTCCCTCCAGTGCCCTATCACGGGCTCAACACTGGGAAGGATACAGGGTAAGGAGGCTGGTAGCCACTCCACCGGAGCCTGAGAGCTTGCCCCAAGACTAAAGAACTTTGCTGTGAGCTTAAGAAATGGAAGGGCCTAGAGACAGCTCATCTAAGAAACTGCGCTTTACCATGCTCGGAGATGTCAGTTCAAGACCCTGGTGCCTTGTGGGAACAGCATGAGTAAGGCCTCTCCTCTTCTGGGGTCCTTCTGAAATTGAGAAAAAGTTCACTATGAGCAGAATGTTTATAAAACAACTTTTTAGCTATTCATGCTCTTACTAGACATAGGTTATGACTAATCTCCAAATCATTTACCTTTAAACACAAATGAATTTAACTTCACTGTCATTTTTAGGTCTCCTCTTTCTTTTTGCTAAACCATCCAGTAAAGGAAGGCACACGGACCCAGGTTCAAGCCCCCAGCCCCACCCATAGAGCAGAAGCTTCACAAGCAATGAAGCTATACAGCAGGTGTCTTTCTCTTCCCCTTCTTCCCCCACCCCACTCAATTTATCTGATCAAAATTAAGCATCTACCCATTAATCATCGAAACCTGTAAAATGCTCACTTACATAGTAGCCATTACCTCCTGTTTCCCCTAAGTGATGAATTTATAGTAAGAAAGTCAGGGCTAGGGGTACAGCATAACGGTTATTTCATAGCTGAGGCTGTGCAGTCCCAAGTTCAATCCCCAGCACCACCATAAACCAGAACCACACAGTATTCTGGTCTACATCTTTCTATAGTTCTCTCTTTAAAATGGCATAGAAGGTCAGAAGGCAGAAAACAAGACCAAGCAAGTGCTCAACTCTGGGCTCGGTTTCTTTGCAGTCTCCACAGCTGATGTGGCAGCTAAAGGAAAGCAATCAGAACCGTGCCTGACAATGACACAGAGGACCCCGTTACTGTTTACCGTTTCTAATTAGCCACTTTGAAGAACAGACATGGTTTACAGTATTTGTTAACCCAAAATATTTCCACACTCATTATCAATGAAACAAAATACTTCATCATGACCAATTATATGCAGCACCAGACAGAGAAACACATGGTGTACAGTTTCTATAGGTGTCCGTCTTCTTGAGACCGGCAATCCAGGAGTAGCACACATCAGACCACGAGAAAATTTGGCTAGAACACTTGAGTCTTAGATAAGCCAAGACATAACTTTTGTCACACCACTCGTATCTGTAACTATAAATTAACACAAACAGCATTACCTGAATCTAACATATTAAGATTAGCTTCCAAACTGAGGAATTACCTAGTATTTAGCTTCCTGAGATGACTCCAGAGTACTAGTAATCCAGGAATGCAAGCAGACCCGAAAGACCACTGGCTGACCTCTAAGCCCTTTACTACCCAACATACAGATGTCAACAAAGGAGAATTTCAAAGGTGCTTTGCTACAAAGGTTATTATGGACAAAGTGTTATGAGCATCTTAAGGATTTACGAGTGGTCCCTGTCTAGGTTCACACAGGTTTAATGCTACACAGGTGACTCTAATATATTCTTTAAACAGACATGCTTATCTTCCCCTTCAAAACTCACCGACATAGACGTAAGAGAACTCTTACCATCACAAGCACGTTTTATTTAGCTGCAATGATTCTTCAACTTTAAAACAACTTGCTGCAATGATTCTTCAACTTTAAAACAACTTGACAATTCAAAGTAAACACTACTGAAACTTTAACTATAATTTAACATGCACTGGACAAAGATTAAGTCACTTTTGCAGTTAGGAAGTAGTGTTCTCCACCCTCCTTAAAATTCAAGTCACCAAAACTTAATTGCATCAACAGGACTGAATGAATAAAGTAGGAAGCATTATTCTTTGAAATTAAAGCTTTAATAAAAACTGAAAAAAAAAATTAATGACTACTCGTGGAAAGAAAAGCTGTATTGAAATGTATCATTATGTACTTTGTGTCTCTTGCAGGTGGGGGCCAGGGGCTTGAACCTGGTTCCTTAAGCATGGTAAAGTATGTGTTCAACCAGGTGCACCAACACATGGCCCCTAGACTAAAATTATACTATGAGCTAAAAACAAAGCAATGTTAGGTGACCCAGTATTATTTTTCAATGCAGCATCGTGTTCAACTGCAATTCAAAATGTTTCACTTTGGGCATTCAGAAGCTTAAGTATCAAAACCGTGCTCTAAAATGAGCAAGTGTATAAACTCTATAGAGTTATGTATTTGTATATCCACATATGAGACAAGGACAAACTTACTCACTGGCTTTTATTACGTTAAATTAGCACTTACATTTTTATGTCTTACTGAAGAGATTTCAAATGAAGCTTTTACCCTTTTCACATTGACTTGACAATCTGGATCATTCTCCCCTGCCCCGTGGTATAATATCCTTTAATTGGGATTTGAGAGAATAAAAACATCCTGAAGCTTAAAAGTTACTCCCTGAAGAAGAGACACCTTACCATCACAGCCCTTTCAGTTACGTAAGCATCTGAAACTGAAATCCTCCAGCTTGACATACTAACTCAACTATGGTCAAAGTATGTCAACCAAGGTAAAGGTATCCTGAGACTACCATAGTTTTCAGCTGTATCTTATGTAAAAGTGGAAAATGCAAGAAGAGTACAAAGCCCGATTCTACATAAGAAGTGGAGACAAGGTTAAATGCAGTAAAAGTAGTATTTACAAGTCTAAAGGTAAATTATAACCCAAGACGCGTGGGGAAAAATATTTATATGGAGTTTTTAATCCATATTAGAATTCAATTGTTGTAACTTGACCATAAATTTAAACAGATACCATCTTCTCAGACATACATTCTAATAAATGTATCAACAGTACTGATAGTCAACGAAGGGCTGGTTATTTGAAATATTAATAACATTTCATTTTTCTATTCAACAGAAATCTATAGTGGTTTGCCCCAATTACATACCTGAAACATTATTTTATGAATAATATTAAATAAGATTGGAGATAAGAATACTCTGAAAATAAAGCAGATTATAATCCTTGGTAGATCAATCAGGTAAAAAACATTGGTTCAAGTTGGAAGCACAGGATAACTGACATGAATCTTCAGCACAAAGCATACCTATGAAAACATAAAATGATGACTCTGTGGAGGACAGTATCAAATATCCAAGAATCATCAGATTTGAAAAATATTGCTTAATCACTTTCCAAACATCTGCAAGAACTGAAGATTTTGTTAAAAACCAAGGTCATCATATTTATTGCATCTTTAAAATGCATCTTGAAACAGAAAATTAACAATGCACCTCAGCTTCACCACAAGATGGGAGGGAAATCTAAGATATTTATAAACAAAATGTAGACTGTATGTGCTTTTCATAGGGGCTGAATAAATACAACTAGCTGCCAACTTTGTGCTTTGACAGACTGGAATTAGTGGGTATATGTATATGAGTTCGTTTATTTTTGTCTACAATAAATGAAATAAAAACACTGCCCTATACAGTCCACTATTAGCAGTGAGTACAACAGCAAAAAATTATTGTACAATTTATACATACTAAAATACTTTCTTTCTCTAAAGGTAATGCAGAACAAAACCTAATCATTGTTAAGACTTAATTTTGGAAATCTCAATTACAACGGGGAAAAACCAAATCAGGGTGTACAGTGAACCCAAAACAAAGGTTCTTGGTCATACGGGTATAAGATTAGTAAGTGCGAGTGGGAGGAGTAAAGCATGCTCAAACTGTATGCTTGGGTCTCTGTATATTTATCAAGCCTTTAAATTAAACAACACTAGCTAAAGAAAAGTCTTAGGCAGAGCAAGGTAATTGGGAATTGTGTCGTTTCTTTTACCATTTTTGTTACCCAACTTATACAATGCGCAAAGAGCTAAGCAACACTACAAAAACACATTTACATCAACACTGAAGACCTGGGGAAATGAAATTCAACAATTTTATTTTCATGAGCTGTATTTTCTAAATTTTTGTTTTATTTTTTTTCCTGTTTTCATACAGTATTGAAAACAAAACGCGGCACATTCACATTTTCCCGAGGAACTGTAAAGATGATCTCTACAGGGATAGACGTTGTAAAGCCTGAAGCTCAATCAACTGGTGTTGAAAACTCTCAAAGGGAGTAAAGGCTTGATCTGAATGGTCTAGAACATGTAATTTAATAGAAGAGATGGTCGTCTTAATATTTAATGATTTAAAATAACTTCCCAGTCCATGCGAAGAGTACAGTCCAAGAATAAATCAAATTTCTGAACGCATTTTATGCTACATATGTGTATACTTTGCGATCCTCAGGTGTTCGTGCCAAATATTCTCTCTCAATAAGTCCTTCAATACGTTTCTTTATAACAACTGGACTTGGTAAGAATCGAGCCTTCAACTGTTGAGTGACCTAAAAGAGAAAATAAAAAGAACTAATTCCTACCAGAAAAACATTTTAAAGTGTAACACTTTCATATACAAACAAAAAGTTTTTCTTTGAATAAAAGTATGCCATTTAAAGACTCACACCAATTGTAGTAATTTGTTTACGAAAGTTAAACATTTTAAAAAGGTTTTATTTGAATATGTATTATAAAATGTAGTTAGAACATTAAGTCCTCTCTCAGAATGTGAGTATTAAAGTGAATTAGGGGCTGAATTATTTGGGCTATACAAATATAACTCTATACCATCCAGTTTAACTATCTTGAGGCTGTATTCTACTAACTTCTGGGTCATTCTCCCAATTCACAGAAACCGGGAAGCCTAGCATGTTTAAGAGCATAAAGTCTGAACCCAGATAGCCTGGGTGTAAATTCACCTACTAATAACTCGGGCCTTGGGCAAACTGCCCAACTATATGAAGTTGCTGTCTATCTTAAATGAGCTAATATAAACAAACAGTAATGTTTAGAAAATGCTGTTGTTGTTTTTTTTCCCCTTAAATAATCTGGGTATTATGTCATCAAGTAATGAAAAATGACGACTATACCAGCAACCCAAATTGGAAGATGCCTTCTCTTCTATGCCAGTACCTCTTTATCCACTCACTACTTTTAACTGTGAAGTAGGCTGTTCTGGAGGGGGGAAATTGACATGCCTGAATAGTAGACAGTACTTTCAGATGAGATCCTAAATCTTCCTGTCCCCTAAACCCGTGCTTGCCCTCAAAGTCAACCCACATCTCTTTCAGCTCATTTTCCAAACCCACAATGAATTGCTAATTATTTGAAATCTGAAATTTCGGCATTTTAGTCTCCTACTAAAAATCTACCACCCTTCCAATTTTCTCACTACAACATCAACAAACTGATTTCTCAGCCCATTTGAGATCTCCAGTCTTCCGACTCTTTTCTCCATGCTTCTAACAACTTCTGATCTTACCATTCCCCCTACAGAGTCTAAGCTGTGTACAAGATTCCTTTGGTTCTAATTCCATGACTAATCATTCAAAACCGAAAAAAGGTGTCATTTTGAAACCTGCACACACCAGGAATCAACAAACATCAGCCTGCAGCTGAAGACTGTGAATTCTTACTGGAACATAAGCCAGCTCTAGCTCGCTTTCTGGCTGTAATACAGCGTTAACTGTTTCTTCATTAACTCTTTACACCTGCCCATGTGTTTAAATACTTACATTTTTTTTTTTTTACTAATGACTCTTTACAAAATTCTATTCCTTTACCACATGATAGAGGTATATAAAAATACTAAATGACATGGAATATAGAAGCACACTGCTTTACTCTTGGTTAAAAGGTCCGAGCTCTGGCTGGCTGGTTAAGCCAGAAACTTAGTCATCCTCAACAGCATCAGCTGACAGCACCAGCAAACGCTGCTCCCTATCCATTAGCCCTGGCCATTTGGTGCCCCTCTTAATCAGCTTTCAACTTGTTTTCTCATCCCTAGTTTCCTCTCTTATATAATAAAGGCAGTCAGCAGAGAGTAAGCTTTACAGAAATAAGGCCAGTTTGTTTTATACAAAAGTATTAACTGTTAGTGGGAACTTCTCATTCATTTCATGGGAAAGCGCTATTTTCAGTATAAACACATTCGTTCTTGACCTACACTAGTATTTCATTGTGCTGTTACAGTTCAGTAGGAAAAGTGTGCCATGCTTTTAATAAATGTTATCTGCTTATGGCTCACTGATGATTTAAAGACACATTTTAAGTCAGTTGCGTCATGTTCCTAAATGTGAGCTGTTAATGTTACTTGTTTTTGTCCAGCAATACAGTCCTGAATATCCTCACCTCTGCTACCAGCACATTGTGCTGCATCTTCTTTCTAGATTTCATTATCCGAACTATAGCAGCTTCTATCTCGTGTTTTCTGTCGTCGTCTACTTTCTGCCTCGTTTCTTTTCTTTCTGGGTCGGATTCACCTTGTTTGGCAGCAACTAAAATAGAAAAAGATTTACTGTGTGGTTTCAAATGTAAGGAAAATATCCAGCTTATGTACAAGTCCAACATAAGTTAGCATTGACAACAAAGAAAACTCAAGTTCAACTTCTGGGCATACAAATACACTTACTAATTCAAGCAACCATTCAAAATGTGCCAAATTCAAATCTAGTTTAATATTGAAATTAATAACCAGTGACATAAAATTCTGTAGTTCTTTTTTCTTTTAAAAATTAGGAATTTAGTTTTACAAAAGAGGTAATAAGACCAGAACTTTAAGACAATGAATGACCCTTTTCCTAGGAGAAAAATGAGAGCTAGACACCTCTAGTTATATATTATCACCAGATAATTTTCCCTGCTTTTAAGATTAACTAGTATTTTCTCACTGTAGTTCCAAGTTAAACCTCATTAAAAACATGCCAAAATGAGAATGAATAAATATGGATGGATGATCTCACTCATGGGTGAAACTTAAGGAACAAGGACAGAAAGGGAAAACACACACAAAAGTGTAATTTGACTGAGGAAGGAGTTTGAATGTGTGAGTGTGTGTGTGTGTGTGTGTGTGTGTGTGTGTGTGTGTGTGTGTGTGTGTGTGTGTGTGTTGCTTTGAAATTCTGGTCTTTAATGGTGAGAAAGGACCTAAGTTGGGGGTGAGGGTGTTCTGCAGACACCTCCCACAGAAAGGTAGGAAACTGTACCCATGTGTCAACAACTGAACTGTAATCCATGGCTCCACTTCTCCCCAACAAAGGCGAAAAAAGGCCAGAATACTTCATGTCTTATTAATTCAAAATGAGGTCATCATCTTTAAGGGTACACGTTGCAGAGATATAACTAGATCGATATATAATTCATGATTGCTACCAGTGTTAAAGAACTGCGTAATTATTTAGTAATCCATTTGCACCTCTCTGCTAAGTTTTTGCCTTAGACCTGACTTGTTCATGTTACAATCTCCTTGCCAACAGGGCGCGCTATATTCTAACCCTCCAAAGTCTTCCTATGGCAGGAAGCAACTTAAGGGATTAGATACAGGCATCTATTTCTCCTACAACCTTGCTTTAACTCCAATAGGAAAGTAGAATGAAGTAGAATAAGAATCAGAGCAAGATACAAGTCAAGTCTCTGGAGGTACAGGGTTGGGATATAGTGCTGACTAAGGCAGTGGCAAACCCACAAGACAACAGACTGAATAATTAAGATAATTCTTTAGTTGTTTCTAATGAGAACTCTTTGATTAGTAATATTGCTTTCAGCTTTCCCCCAAATGAATCGCTATCTTACAGGAAAAAATGGACTTTCCTTAAAACATCATTCTTATTTTAAAAAAAACCAAAAAAACAAATAGATAGATACTGGCTTTAAAATAAGCTTGGCAAACTAGTAGAAAAACCCAAAGAAGGCAGACCCCATCAACCTAATACTGGTTTGGATATAAATGATACTCAATCCTTTAAGGACTGGGAGAAAGTCTAAGCTCACCAGTTAAGAGAGAGAGAGAAAGACAGATAGAAAGAAAAGAAAAAAGAAAAGAAAAAAAAAGAAGAAAGGGAGAGGGAGAGAAAGGGAGGGAGGAAGGGAGGGAGGAAGAGGACTATAAAAGCTGGGTAAGGGCAAGAGACTGAGCCACCTAATGACGGCCTTTTTGGTCAATACCAGGCCACTCCATCATCAGGAGCCCTAGTTAGGGAATCCTTGATTCCCAACACAAGTAATGATGGGCCAGACCTCTAGTAGACCCCTCTTTCCACCATCACTACTCACTTCTATCAAAAATATCAGCATAAGCCCTCTCGTGGGCCACTCTAGCACCTGCCCTTCCTATAATGTAGAAATGATAGGGACTCTCCACTCACTGAAAGGAGAATGGGTCAGCCTACTCTGCCACTTGAGGAAAACTGGTCCTGAAATGAGTGCAGCCTAGAGTGTTCTCGGCTGTGACCATGAACTGTGAGCTCAGACTGACAGGGACTCAGGTTATGCATGCTCCTGTGCTAGATACGAATATATATGTATATATATATGGGCCCTGGGCCAGGTGGATGGGCATAAACAGTCAATTTTATTCACAGATTTTCTTCAAGTATGGGAACTATTCTCTGCCCTAATACAACTTTCTATCCCTACTCTCAACTCAGACATCATCTTCCCAGACAACATTTTTGTTCCACTCCATGTTAAGCTAGCAAACTCAAGCAAAAACTACTAAAAGTAATGGGCCCCATGGAACATCCTTAAAATAGACTTCCTACCTTCTTTCCACCCTAAGATCCCTACTCTCATTTGCTCTATTCCTACTTTTTGGTTCTTAATTGATGAGTCATTTTGCCCTGCTTTATGTCTTATCACCTTTCAGCCACCAAGTTGCAGATGCTATCCTGATTCCATTCTGACTACTCCAGGCAGACGACCTCACCAATGTGTCCAGGAACCTCACCTCTCTAGAGCCCTACCCCACTAGGGAAAGACAGAAACAGGCTGGAGGTATGGATAGAACTGACAATGTCCATGTCCAGCAGAGAAGCAATAGAGAAGCCAGACGTTCCACCTTCTGAACCCCATAAATAATTTTGGTCCATATCCCCAGCAGGCGAGAAATAATAAGGGGAGATGGCCAGAAGGCTCTGAACTCCAACTCTATCAGGACTCGGAGGCAGAAGAAGAAAAAAGGAAGGACATTCCAAAGTAGTAGTAATAGGTATAGGTGTGACTTAGAAAGGGAGAAAAGGCAGGATTACAGAAAAAAATAAAAAAGAAAAAAAGCACAAATATATACAAATATAGACAGAGAAATAATAGTCAACCCGTATCTGTGACCTTAGAACTACTGTAGCTTCCAATGAAGGGAATGGAGATACAGAACTGGTGGTGGGAACAGTGCAGAATTATACCTAGTATCTTATAATTTTGTAAATCAATATTAAATCACTAAGAAAAACTTTAAAAACACTGGTTTGCATAAGATAGAACTAAAGAGAAGGGCTGAATTACTTAAGAGGGGATGTTATGCTTGCAAAGTAATTAAAATAATTCAGCAAATACACACACACACACACACACACACACACACACACACACACACACACACAGGGAAAAGGATGGGGAGCATGGGGTGCAGGCACCCAACCGAGTGTGGCATTGCTTTCACAGCTGGTGAACACAGTTAACATGGCCACAGTAATACTGATTAAAAGAAATTTTTCACTTTTTCTGTGGACTTGAATATATGAACGATAAAAATTTGGAGAAAATCTCAAAAAAAAAAATCACTTAATCAGGATTTGCACGACTGAGTAGACTGTACTGATAGACATTGAACTATGATGAGTTTAAATTTCCCCTTTTTATTTTTTTGGCACTCTGGGGCTTTGTGTTCCCATTAATTCACTGACCCAGGGGGAATTGTTGGGGGAAACAGATACAGAGGGAGACACCATGGCACTGAAGCTTCTTCCCCAATGCCACACCAGTCCCCAGTGGTATTCCAAGAGCCTGGACCTGGGCACGGACATGGCAGGGCACATACCCTACCTGGCACGTTATTTTACACGTGAGTTAATTTTCCTTTACTGTGAGGGAAACTATGCTGAGGCCTCAGCATGCTTCTCTGTAGTTTGCTTCTCTGTGTGGTAGATGTTATCTGGGAAGAAGATGGGGGACGTGAATGGGGTAGGAAAGTCTATCAACTACAGCAGCTGTCATGCGTTACAATAAATCTAATTCTTCTCAAAGGCTGTGTTATCTGAGTTCTAATTTCTTTGCATGTACGTCAATACTGCCTACAGTAAAACCTACATTAAGGAGTGCGGCCAGTCTCTTTGGGGCTCTGTGGGAGGTGGGAAGATGGCTGATTCTGGGTGAAGCCTGAAGGATGGTTCACAAGGCCATTAGACAAGCACTGTGGGATAGACGAGGATCAGTCAGTCAGAACTTGGGAATGTCTTTTTGCTTTTAATATTTTAATGTATTTATTGGGTAGAGAAAGAAATTAAGAAGGAAGGGGGAGATAGAGAAGAGGAGAGGGAGAGGGGGGGGGAGAGAGAGAGAGAGAGAGAGAGAGCGCAACACCTGCAGCCCTGCTTCACCACTCGACAAGTACTCCCTCTACAGGTGGGGACTAGGAGCTTGAACCTGGGTCCTTGTGCACTGTAATGTGTGTGCTCAGCCAAGTGCGCCACTGCCTGGCCCCAGGAATGTCTCTGACTATCCTTAAAGGCAATTTCTAGCTCCACACCTCACTGGTAGGAAAGGCATCTCACAAGAAAGCCTTATTTCCTCATCTCTTCAACTAAAAATACCTACTTTTACTTTTAAAACTAATTCTTTGATTCCTTCCACCTTTGGAAAAAAGTAACTGGTCTGATTTTGAGGGTTTGTTTTTTTTTTCCCCCTTAAAAACTGTAGTTGGCCATCAAATTTTGCATGTAATTTCAGGGAACTGAAGTCAAGAATCTTTTTTCCAGTCTCAAAGAAAGGATAGTCTGCCTTCTCTCCTAATTAAGCTTTTTCTCCTTGTGGGTTCCAAAGCAATCAGAAGACTTGGTCCATCAAAAATAATCATTAAATATCAGTTGTTATTATCATGATAGTTTGCCACTTTCTTTTGCCTGAGCCTAAGCATTATTAACCTTTTCCTTTCAACTAGTTCCTTTCAAATATGCAGCCAGGAATCAGAGGCATCCTCAAGCTCTCATTTTTAATCTTTCATGCTAACAGGGGGAAAAAAAAAACATGGGCTGGTAAAATGTTTACTTGGATAATCTGATTATTTTACTATGCACACAACCCAGCAACTGGGAGGAGTGCTGTGGTGTTTGTCTTTCTCCCTCCACCCACCCTGCCCTGCCCTATCTCATCCCAGAGTGATGAAACCCTGGTGATAAACAGAAAAAATTGAAATGCTGGGAGCTGGGTGGTAGCGCAGCGGGTTAAGCACACATGGTGCAAAGCACAAGGACCGGCATAAGGATCCCGGTTGAGTCTCCGGCTCCCCACCTGTAGGCGAGTCGCTTCACAAGTGGTGAAGCAGGTCTGCAGGTGTCTATCTTTCTCTCCCCCTCTCTGTCTTCCCCTCTTCTCTCCATTTCTCTCTGTCCTATCCAACAAGGATGACATCAGTAACAACAATAACTACAACCAACACAACAACAAGGACAACAAAATAGGACAAATAGCCTCCAGGAGCAGTGGATTTATAGTGCAGGCACTGAGCCCCAGCAATAACCCTGGAGGCAAAATTAAATTAAATTAAAAAAAATTCAAATGTTGCCTGTTTTCAATTTCTCATGTATCACCTTTATTTTTCCTTTTAAGGAAAAAAATGGGGTGGGGGAAGGCAGTGGTGGCGGCAATAGACACACTAGGTAATTCAGATATATTTCACCCAATATTTCCTTCTCAATCTAGGATACAAGGATCTGATTACAAGTTTCAGTAATCAAAAGCAGGCTTGACTTTGACAATTTAAGAAAACCTATTTAATAACATAGGTAAAATTCCATTAAATCACTAAGATAAAAGAAACACAAAAATTCTAATATATACCAAATATTACTAAGTCTCAATATACTTTAAGAATCATTTCAGGGTGAAAATATAATTTTATAAAATTCTAATAGTAGAAAAGAACTTTAAGAGATGTAGTAATCTTTTTCACCATATAAAACTAATATTGTTTTCTATATTCCTATTTTAATCAGATTTAAATTACTATACTCACACACCTAACACTAAAAATTAAAAATCCATAAAGAGAAGGCCATGAGGAGAAGGCTATTTATTTGATAATAGTAATCATATCTGGCAATATTATTGCTAGGCATGAGAGAATCTGGAATTATAACAGTCAAGGTTGAAAGCAAGAAAACCGGCTTTGAAGTAGCCCAACTATTTCCCAGGACTTTGCTAACTAAAGTGCTCACTGCTGGAAGGCAAGAGCGCAGAAGTTGCTGGCAGGTGCGGTGTACAGCTGTACCTTACAGTCTCCTTCCTTTTTTTTTTTTTTTTTTTTAATATTTTTTACTCTTTATTTATTTGTTGTATAGCGACTGTCAGAAACTGAGAGGGGAGTGACAGAGGCAGAGAGACACAGACACCTGCAGCCCTGCTTCACCACTTGTGAAGCTTTCCCCCTGCAAGTGGGGACCCGGGGCTTGAACCTGGGTCCTTGCTCACTACAACATGTGCGCTCATCCAGGTGTGCCACCGCCACCTGGGCCCCTCCTTTATAGTCTTCTAAGTCTGTAAACCAGTGTTCAATCACCAATGAACAAATCAGAAGAAGCCATTTTGCAAAGCAACCACATGTGGTGCGTCTATGGAGTCCCTGAGTCAGTGTGCTCCACAGTCACTGTGTATGGAACACTCACTCCAGCACAGCATGGGGCACGCTCCACGGACCCGCAGGTGTCTCTCCTGTCTTTGTGTTCAAAACTGTGATAGACACTGAGAGAAACAGGGTGAGAGGAGAGCTCGAGAGATGCCTGCAGCCTTCTCCACCGCTCGTGAAGCTCCCCCCTTGCAGGTGGGAACTGGGAGCTCAAACCTACGGAGACCTCGTGAGCTTTACTGGTTATGCTACTGCCCGGTCCCTCGACTCCTCCTTCTCTTGAAATTAGGCTGCTCGAGGATTTGAACATGCACAAAGCCCTCAATTCATTCCCTCAGGCCACATTCAGATTTGTTCCTTCTTACTTGGAAAATACTGTTTAACTATGTAAATAAAGAAACGTAATAATAGATTAGTACTGAGAAGCTTATCAAATATTACTTCTGAGATCATATAGCAAAATCATTAGAACCCATCAGCAAAGTGAAGTGTCTTTTTTGCCCACTAGATACACAGAAAACATACACTCCACAAGCTAAAAATACAAAAGTAGTATATTCACTGTCCATTATCGACATCCATCCATTATTGACAAAAGTCAAATTGTACAAAAAACTATTAACAGAAGCGTTACTTATTATGTTTTAAGTTAAGAGATTTCTAACTTGAGATTTTTTGGTATGGATTTTAAGATTTTGAAACTTTAAAAAGAATAAAAATATCAACAGCTGCATCTAAAGATTAAACTGGGCAGGCAACTCTCAATTCTGAGAAATGTGTAGATCAGCTTTAAAAGTAGGTGACCATTAACTATTTGTTAAAACAATCTCTACATACCAGTATGTTTATAAAACTGTATTTCACTTGTTGAAAACTACATAAAAATAAGTATCTTATTCACAGTATGAATTACTTTTAAAAACTCTTGCCATACTTGGACTCAAACCACATTTTAACAGCAGCACATAGCAACAAAAGCTGCTTTATTTCGTAAGCCTATGCATCCCACAGCACCTGGAAAGTGTTCATTAATTTAGAGACAGAAATCCAACAGACAATTTTTGTTGAGAAGGAAACACAGAATCTCACATACCTGTTTGGATCTTGACTCTGTGTAGTTTGGATGTGAACTGGTCGTTCACTGTAAATATGTGACCATTCTCTATTTCCTTTGACTTGGGCTCTTTTGTGAGAACCCGCTGTGTTGGTTTCCCACAGGCGAGAGACTGCAGTGCTCTAACAAGTTCTCTTTCAGGGATATCTGTCTCTTGCTGGATTTCCTGAAATGTCACCAGATTTAACATAGTTAGACTTTTCGAAAGATTAATATAGATTAAGCAGTAGGCAAAACTGACTAGGCAGTAGTCAGAGTAGGCATTCTGTCAAAGAAAGAATTCATGACAAATAAGGCCCTGATGACACTTCAGTTATGTGGACTGCAAAAGGGGATCCCATTTGCAAACCACTCAACAGTTGTGTACGTCTCTATTTTAGGATCTATAGTCTGAAAGCATCATCCAGCAAAGGTGACTAAGAATCTAATTTAAAATTTAGGGGCTGGGCAGTGGCACACCTGGTTGAGCACACATTACAATGTGCGAGGACCTGGGTTCAAGCCCCAAGTTCCTACCTGCAGGAGGAACGCTTACAAGTGGTGAAGCAGGGCTGCAGACGTCTCTCTGTCTCTCTCCCTATCTCCCCCTTCCCTCTTGGTTTCTGACTTTCTATCCAAAAATGTTTTTTTTAATTTAAATTAAGTTAAAGGGCGACAAGACAGCTTGCTGGATACTACACTTGCTCTGCCCTGGGTATGACTCAGGTTCGAGTCTGGCCCCTATCTCACTGAGACACTTCAGTGCTGCTGTCTCTTTTCTTTCTATGTGGGGAAAACAATTAACCTGGAGCGATAACACAATACCCCCCCCCCACCCACTGCAAAACAAATTTAGTTAAAACAAAATGTTAGTCAACATGTAACTATTAATTTTAGAAAGTCTATAATCTTCCAAATATATCCACACTACTCTCTTGCTTCAGAGCAATTTCTTTCACACAAAGAGCAATATACCCAAATTAAGACTTTCTATCATGCAATCAAAGCATACAGTGCAAAGTCTCTATTTATTGTCTACAACCAAATGAAAACACAGCTAAATATCTAAGAACACTCAATGTGAAAATTCACTAAGAAATTGGTTTTAACTATTGTATTTCACTGTTGACTATAATTAATTTCCCAATAAGGAAATAAAAAAAATAAACTGGTTTTAAGTACAGGCGATAATATTGTCAGTTTATACAAGGCATGAACAAAGTGCAACACTTAACAAAAAGCAGCTGAGGAAAGAATGCAATTTGTTAAATTAATGTCCTCTTATGTCAACAAGACAGTGAGAACTGCACATATGTGATTTAGTCTTCACAACTCTAAGAGGGTGTGTGTGTGTGTGTGTGTGTGTGTGTGTGTGTGTGTATTTTTTAGGATAAATCACTTTGACTCAGTGAAAAACTAAGTTGTTTCTTTCTCAAAAGCAGCTCAGAAGAAAGACAGGATGGGGTATTTGGATTAGGAGTAGAGTCATTGCACCTTTCACAAGAGACGAAGCAACAGTTACATTAACACACACACACACACACACACACACACACACACACACACACACACACACACACACACACACACAACACCAGATGCCAACTCCAGCAAGTCAGACAGAACTTTAGAACACTGGTGATCATACCTTATAATTATGCAAATGTAAAAAAGAGCATTATTTTTCTTGATAATGGTTTGCCTTCACTGTTATGGGTGGAATTTTTCAGCTAGAAAGAAAGGGACGGGCAGAGGAGAGATGGAAAGATAGCAAAGCAGCAAAGTTTCCCGTTTCAGTGGGGACCAGGCTTCAAAGTGGCAGATCAGGAACCTTTCCCTCTCAGGTGAGTTTATTTTTATCCTATCAAAAGACTAAGGTATCTTCTTAGGTGAAAATTTACAATTACAAGAGTAAATGATGCAGTTCAACATGCAACCAGTGCTATCTCCTACATAGCTCCTTATACACACAAACATACAAATACGCATGTGATATACCAACGTACACAAGCAGGATCATCTGGAGTCCAGTATTAGTGATAAATGCATACAGGATATTATAGGAACATTACGAACTTTTTGGCCATTTTCTCACAGAACTCCAAATCCTTTCAAAGTCTAAACGAAAGCAGCGCGTGCACCCAGTCCCTGCTAGAGTGTGCATTTGTCTTCGAGCACAAGTCAGATTTTCTGATGCAGATCTGTTCCCTCAGGTTATAAAGAGTTCCTATTTCCCCAGAGCACTGAAAACTCCCTTTAAAGTTGTTAAACTACTCATAATACTCATAATTCGGTCTGAACATCCATTTTCTCTCCTAAACACACACAAAAAAGATTCTGTTTCTTGGGCCCATCTGTTGGGTTAAAAAATGGCATCTCATTATCTTAATTTGACTTCCACGGCCATTAGGACAAAAGACGATCTCTATGTGTGCAAGGTTATTCACTGCAATCTTCTTCCACGCTCTGTATCCTCATACCCTCTGAATGTTTTAGAATTTGTTTTTGTACTCACACTGGTGCTCTTTAAATGCCAATTAATTTGTCATATTGTACAATCTTTCATAGTCCATCTTTCAACTTATATATTACCACACAGGTATTTTACTACCTCTCATGTGGCTAAACAGATCAGTCTGTTCCTCTGTGGTTTATGTAATATGGTTAAAAATGCTCTTTTCACATTGCACTTATCAAAACTATTATTTCCCCTATTACTTTCACATACAGATTCGTGCTTCCATCTACAAAGAATTTAATCTTGCAATAAAAGAAAAATGGATCTAAGAGGCCCATACTACTCCTGTATTACACAAATGAAGAAGCAATTACTTCCATCAGTCTGATTTAAAAATGGCAGTCTTACTACTCAAGTCTTATTACTAGACTTCATATTAATCTATTTCTAGACTATTCTGTTCAAGTGACATTGCTAGAAGACAATTTTACAGTTCTATGCTGACATCAGGGCAGAGTCTTTCCCCTACTTAAGAATATCTTTTTATTGTATTTTATTTATTTTCCCCTCTAGGGTTATTGATGGGGATCTATAACTCCACTACGTATCCACTGCTCCAGGAGGTTATTTTTTCCCTTTTGTTGCCCTTATTTATCATTGTTGGATAGGACAGAGAGAAACTGAGAGAGGAGGGGGAGCCAGAGGGGGGAAAGATAGACACCTACAGACCTGCTTCACCGCTTGTGAAGTGAACCCCCTGCAAGTAGGGAGCCAGGGGCTCAAACCAGGATCCTTATGCCAATCTGTGCACTTTGCGCCATATGTGCCTAATGCACTGTAAGAATATCTCAAACCCGTACTCCTTCAGAAAATTTTTCACCCTTTCTCATTCAGGTGAATCTTGGACTGAGCTAGTCAAGTTCCATAAAACACTTTTTTTTTTGTTAGACACTGACTTAAAAATAGGTCCTTTAAGCATTGGAGGTGATTAAACAGGCAAAACACACGCTTTACAAACCTAGAGTCAACCACAGGTTCGATTCCTAGCACTCAATATGGCTCTGGTTGGCCTCATTCTCATGTAAATAATTCTTAAAAAACCAAACAAACAACCCTCACATATCGTTTCTTCATTCAGGTGCTTTTTAAAAATATTTACTTATTTTGGATAATAACAGAAATTGAGAGTGGAGGGAGAGAAAGAGACACTTTCAGTACTGTTTCATAGCTGGTGTGTCCAGCCCTGAATCAGGTACTTTTATGCTTTCACATCCTTTTAAAAGCATCGCATTTATTGGACAGCGACAAAGAGAAATCAAGAGGGAAGCCAGAGAAACAGCTGCAGCACGTTTCACCACTGGTGAAGCCTTCCTCCTGTATGTGGGGATGGGGTGGGCATGAACCTGTGTTCTTATGCAGGTTTATGTGAGCTCAACTGGGTGAGCCAGTACCTTGCCTTTGCTTTCAATTCTTTCACTCTTATAATATTATTTATTGTAAGTCTTCTCTACCTTTCTTGCTAGAATGGTTCCTAGTAAGACTGTGATTAATAGTGATCTCATGCCATTTTCTTTTAGTTTACAAAAGAAAAAAAAACACGTTGATTTTTGCAATGAAACTCCTCTTAGATAAATGGTTTCTTATAGCTGCCAATCATACCACCTACAATTTTTGTGAACACACCTGACATTTATAATATAACTTGGCCCCAGCTGTAGTGAAAAGAAGCCAAATATTTTACTACTAATTCCAGGATGTTTAGCTCTCTCACTAAATACACCTTGTATAACATTTGGAGCATTTCATTCAAACAGTCCTATCCCCCAAAGAGTGGCTTAGTGTCTACACGCAGTAAGGAATAAGGACCAACTCAAATTTGTTTTCTGTGTACCCACAGAGATTATTAACTGGCGTTTTCTTATTCTGGTATCTGGCAATACAGCAAGTGATCAGTTATGATCATCATTACTATAATAAAATCTTATTTAACCACCTGTTAATAAATTCTATCAGTTCTAGGGTAAATTCTATTTGGGCAAGTAGCACATCCTTTCGTTGGGACTACTGAATATGGCTTGCTAAGATCTGGGCATCAATGATGAATAACCCGTGCTTTCTGTACTGCCCAGGACTCATCTTCAGTAGTTAACAAAAGTCAGTTTCAGACATTTTCCAGAGGTGTTACGCACATTTGGCTTTCTAGGTTCAAACTTCTCTATGACTTTCAATTTTAACACTGTGCATTATTCCAGAACTCCACATCCTCCTTTTTTATTATCAGTCAGTCATTTGTGACAGAATTCTATGATAATAGAAGTATCTGTTTCTCCTCCCAACATTTTAATGTAAAGTTATACATGACTGACTGCCTGACAGTCCACATACTTTGCTTAATCACTACTGTTGGAACTCAATCACACATAACCTATGACTAAAAACTAAGACTGTTCTCTAAGTAACTCACACCTGGAAAACTAAGTGTGAAACTTCTTTTTTTTCTCTTTTAAATTTTTTTATTATATTTATTTATTTACTGGATGGAGACAGCCAGAAATTGAGAGGGACGGGGGTGATAGAGAGGGAGAGAGACAGAGAGACACCTGCAGCCCTGCTTCACCACTCACGAAGCTTTCCCCAGGCAGGTGGGGACCAGGGGCTCAAACCTTGTGCACTGTAACATGTGTGCTCAACCAGGTGCGCCATCACCTGGCTCCAGTATGAAACTTCTTAACTAAAATTTTCAAAACACTTCTGCAAGGCTTATCACATAATAATGGTAATTTCTTAATTATATCCAACACAAACATGACAGCATGGAAATGGATATTAAAACTGGTCTGGAACTTAGTTATTTTTAATTTCAAACT
This sequence comes from Erinaceus europaeus, assembly GCF_950295315.1. Classification (NCBI taxonomy): domain Eukaryota; kingdom Metazoa; phylum Chordata; class Mammalia; order Eulipotyphla; family Erinaceidae; genus Erinaceus; species Erinaceus europaeus. Next base: position 6,987,703 of record NC_080168.1, read on the forward strand.
TATTTCTATATTCATTTACACTTGAAACTTGGCTTTTTAGTAAGCATAATCTTGGAGGCCAGGTGGTGGCACACCTGTTAAACACTTACATTAGCACCTGGGTTCAAGTCCCGGGTCCCCACCTGCAGGGGAAAGCTTCATGAGTGGTGAAGCAGGGCTGCAGGTGTGTCTCTGTCTCCCTATCTCCCCTTTCCTCTCAAGATGTCTTTGTAGAGACCCAGTAATAAACAAACATTTTAAAAAATCATCACTTTAAATTTAGATTTAGTGTGAATTACATAATCTTCATTTCAACTCCAACACATCCACTAGAGACATAAGGAAAAAACTAAGTGAATTTAATATAATTAAGTCATGACTTAATGGGGAGAAATAAAGAGAGAGAGATGGTGTAAAAGAAATCTGACTATCAAAATAGTGCAACATTGACTAAGAACAGAAAAATGGGGGCCAGGTGGTGGTGCACCTGGTTGAACGCACATGTTACAGTGAGCAAGGACCCAGGTTTGAGCCCCCGGTTCCCACCTGCAGGTGTCTGTCTCTCTGTTGCTCTTCCTCTCTATCACTCCCTTCCCCCTTGATTTTTTCTATCCAATAAATAAATAGATAACTAAAATTTTTAAAAAGAAAAAAGAGAAAAACGAGTGAAGCAGAGAAACATGAGCAATGGCAGGCCCACAATCTACCAGTCAACTGACTTTTTAAAATAAAGGCATCATAGTATCTCAAGGGAAGAAAACAGTGTTTTCCACAAATGATATAAAATGTTCACTGAATACCTGGGCACAGGAGGAAAATAATTCCTAATGGTTACCTTGCATTATACACAAATTTAACTTAAAACTGATTATAGGTTTCAATTTAAGTAACTATTTAAGAAAATCTTTACAACTTTGGGGCAACCTATAATTTCTTAGACAACCTCAAAATTATTAACTATGAGAGGGAAGAATAGTTACTAGAGACTCTGTCAATATTAAGGAAAGTTCTGCTCTTGAAAACATGCCATTAAAAGTTAAGATGTTTAATGTTAATCAGAAAAGGCAAACTAAGTTCGTAACTTTTTGTTGTTGTTGTTGTTCCTTGCAGGGGTTTTTCCATTCTGGGCTGACTTTCCCATATAGAAAGAGAGAGAAACAGAAGGAAAGAGGCCATAGTACTGAAGATTCCACCAGCATGGTGAGGGTAGGGTTCAAACCTGGACCATGTGTGCATGGGAAAGTAGTTAAAATATCCAGGTGAGCTATCTTGCTGGCCCAAATTCACAATGATTCACAGTTATAGTTACTCACCAGCCAAAATAAAACAGACTATCAATAGCAAATTCTGGAGAAGAAGCCACTCGAGTTCTCCTACACTGCTGGCAGGAATGTGAAATCATAATCACTTTGGGACATCACCTACCAGATTCTTAGAAAGTTAAACTATACCGTGGTCTGGGAGGTGGCTCAGTGATAAAGCTTTGGACTCTCAAGCATGAGGTCCTGAGTTCAATCCCTGGCAGCACATGTGCCAGAGTGATGTCTGGTTCTCTCTCCTCCTATCTCATTAATAATAATAATAATAAAAAAAAAAAGTTAAACTATACCTAGCGCTCCTCTTAACAGCTCAAACCTTAACTGGTGAGTGGGTAAAGAAAATGTAGTAGACCCATTAATAGACTGCAATTATCACTCTGCAATAAAGAAAGTACTGAAATTATAAAGGCACATCAAATCTCAAACTTATGGTATATGGAAGAAGCTGAATAAAAGTGATAGATGTGATCTCATTCATATGAAATCCTAGGATGAAAAAACCCATCTAGAATGATATAAGGCAGATCACTGGCTGCCTGGATTTATCATGGGGAGAGACTAATGAAAAGCATCATGGGAAGAGACTAATGAAAAGAAGCATAAAAAAAATTAGAGGGAGGCAACAGCAAAACTGCTCAGCTGGAGAGTGTGCCTGCCTTTGCCTTGCATGCCACCTAGGTTCAACGCCAGCCACCACTGCATCCGAGGCAGCTTCGGTGATGGGATGCACTTCTCTGCCTCTATCTGAAAGTCAGCCCATAGCAGGGAAGCCCAGGCAACAGTAAAAAACAAAACAAAAAAAGGGTGGGGGTCTCCCTATATTCTGACTGAGATCATAGTTACACAGATGTATAGACTTGGTAAAACTCAACAAACTGTGCACTTATATAGGGTAATGTTTTATTATATAGAGCTTACACTTTCACAAAACTGACTTTTTTTTTTAAAGCAAAAGGAAAAGTGTCCCAATAATCACAACATATTCACAGGGTTCCAGAGCCCCGTTTATGCTATTTCACTTGATTGGTATTCAAAGGTGACTTTAATCATCATCATCAATCATCACGTGTGACACCTGTCAAGTTTCTTAAGATGCAAGTTAACAGGTAAGAACTAGAAACAATACAATTGGTTAGAACTATGTAATGCAACCATACCTCAAACGTATACTTTTCTCTGTTGTTAAAGAGCATTAATATGGTCATCTGGAAGGTGGACACTTGCAGTATGTGCTTCCGTGTGTTAGAGCCAGTCACCTGTGCTCCTCCAACACCAACTTCAGATCCGTCTTCCTATTTCATTAAACAAACACAGTATCTTTGATGACTGAAAGTACACTTGAGAAATAAGCCTGGAATAATGTCCAAACCCCCAAGCCTGATAATTCAATGCCATACGGAAAGGAAATGCCATCTTAAAATCTGTACCTGCATGTAAGTGTGAGTATATAGTTACATAAATACAAAAGGTTTAGCACTGGCCTTTTTTCCATCATGAGAGAAATTAATGAGCTTAAGCAAGTACTTATCCAACAATTTCTGATATTTACAGCTAAAAATAATTGAACATTACACAAAGAGATGATAGGCGTATGTGTCATCCCTACCAAATGAGAGGGTTACTGTGGCTGGGGGGTGGCACACATAGTTGAGAGCATGTCACCAAATAACAAAACTACGCTTATTTTGATGCGATCAAATCATAATAGAGTGAACCTGTTTGATTCTTAAAGCCTGTGACTATTCTACAATTTTAGCAATGCAAATTAGAAAATTTTTTTAAAAATTAGAAGATTAAGTCTTCAAAATTAAGTCATGAATTCTTTTTTTTTTTTATTTAAGAAAGGATTAATTAACAAAACCATAGGGTAGGAGGGGTACAACTCCACACAATTCCCACCACCTAATCTCCATATCCCACCCACTCCCCCGATAGCTTTCCCATTCTCTATCCCTCTGGGAGCATGGACCCAGGGTCATTGTGGGTTGCAGAAGGTAGAAGGTCTGGCTTCTGTAATTGCTTCCCCGCTGATGCGTTGACTGGTCGGTCCATACTCCCAATCTGCCTCTCTCTTTCCCTAGTAGGGTGGGTCTCTGGGGAAGCTGAGCTCCAGGACATATTGGTGGGGTCTTCAATCAAGTCATGAATTCTTAAAGCCTAACATTCTTTAACAGAACATCACAAGTAACGACTTAAAGAGAAAAAAACCTCTGCTTTAAAACAAAAGCGAATGGTAGTCTAAACTTAATTTTTCAGTAATTTTGATCTTCTCACTAATACTAAAATACATAATCGTGTCAAACATTACTCAATTAAACTGTAAAGAGTACTTCCCATTTAGATAATATAACTATCAGAATATGTGGACGCATTTAGAAATATTTGGTGTTGAATGATGTAATAAGAAACTAGGAAAAATCTCATTTAAATGTGGGAACACTGGTATTTGTTGCCTAGATGACAAATTAGGTACTTTCTTTAATATACATTTCATTTCTTTTCTATTAAAAAGTACTATTGCAGAAAACTAAGAAATGTTACGCATGTGCAAACTACTGCATTTTACTGTCGGCTGTAACCATTAATCCCGCAATAAAAAAATTTTAAAAAAGTAAAATGTCAATGCAAGAAGTAAAATTATCAATCCATGCTTTTCCTAAATAAATACATTATGACTCTGATTTGCTTTTATATCAAGCAATGAAATCATATCACTACTCAAAATCTCACTATTCAGATATATGTATCTCACAAAAAAGAAATGAAGGTATAAAATTTTGGGACAAAATGGATGGAGCTCAGGTGATTACTTAGTGAAATAAGTAAGAGATGAAAGACAAAATCCAGTTGGTTTCACTCACATGTAGAACTTTAGGGTACTGAAACAACCTGCAACAAATAATCCTGAGGCAAGCAGCCGTCTCTAAGACTTTGTGAGCACAACAGGTGGCTGGCTATGGCTGTGAGAGAGGGGCCAGGACTTTGGTGGTGGCTACAGTGTGGACTGCTTTGTATTCTTACAGTTGGGATGCACTGGATCGACCTTCTTGTGGTGCATCCCGTGAGTACCCATTCATTGGGGAAACTGACGATCCTTCCTAGCCTAGCCGACTTAATCCACATGGATCCCAGTCACTTTCAAAGCCAGCAACAAGCAGCTCCTGACAGCTTTCAACCTGATGCTGTTGACTGGCTATGGAAGAAGGGCAAGCGCTAGAAGAAGAAGTGGCTACAGTGTGGACTGCTTTGTATTCTTAGTGGCTACAGTGTGGACTGCTTTGCATTCTTAGAAACTTGTAAACCACTCTTATTAATTAAAATGACTTGACAGCATAAGGACCCCAGTTCGAACCCCTGGCTCCCCACCTGCAGGGGAGTTGCTTCACAAGCGGTGAAGCAGGTCTGCAGGTGTTTATCTTTCTCTCCCCTCCACTGTCTTCCCCTCCTCTCTCCATTTCTCTCTGTCCTATCTAACAACGACGACATCTATAACAACAACAATAACTACAACAACAATGGGGGAAAAAAAAGCAACAAGGGCAACAAAAGGAAAAATAAGAAATGACTTGAGAAAAAGAAAAATGAAGGTCATTAAAAAATCAAGGTCATTTTCATTAGTCATATTACTGTTTTTAAAGTTATAATAATCTGCTAGTAATAGTTTATACATTTTATAAATCAAGTACTAATTTTTTAATTTTATTTACTGGAAATAAGAATTCTAGGAAACTGGTAAGTTTGAAAAGGAATTCACAGCTTTTCATACCCTCAGATTCACTGACATTTCATTATTTTGTGTAATATTGTCTAAAATCTGATCTTAAAGAAAATCTGTAATTATCTTATATTCCCCTCTAAACAAGGCTACCAGTAGTCTTCAAATTGACAAAGAAAGGTATTAAAGTATGAGGAAAAAGAAGTATAATGCTTCCTCACAATTTAAATATTTGAAGCAGGTATGAAATGATTTACCCAGGTCAACAAAACTCAAAATCAATCCCACAGTCAAATTTTAGCTAGTTAATATCACTATGCCCAAGCTATCGATATTTACCTTTTTAACTGGTCCATAAAAGGTGGCATTGAGATCCGCAGAGCCCATATGATGTTGGAGTGTGAGCTGTCGACCACTGTGTTTGGCTAAGTAAAACCTTCAGCAAATCAAACCAGATTTTAGCAGTCATACAACTTAAATATTTAAAGCTGTAAACTACAGGATTACAATCCATAACAAAAATACATGTGAGGGAAACTTTGAAAGCTACAGTAAATCATAGGAGTCAAGTTTAGTTCTCATGTTTTTACAGAGGAGAAAGGGAAAGGGGGGGGACGACAAAGGGTTAAGAAGACAGGTACCTTAGCTAGACTGTAAATGAGGAAAACTGCATACTAAGTGATTCTTATGTGCACATTTTCCTCTTGGTGTGCTGTTCAGTTACCACTGTTCAAAGACTACCTTTCCCACTCATCAACTTATTCTAACGTTAGTAGCAACTTTAACAATACAAAATATACTTCTAAGCATTAAAGTTAAAGGACATTAAAAATTACTCCTCTGAAAAGAGTTTATGTAACATCCTTACACATTGAACATGAGGTAGAAAGTAAAGTAATATTCATTCTCAATCGGGGACATGAATAAGACTCAAATTTACCTGCACTTTGAACAGTTTCTTATACTACTAAGTTGTTGAAAAAGTAATGATGCATTTTTGCACTGAAAAAAACAAGTCATGACTTTTCTGACAACCCTATAGAAATACAAAATCTGATATAGGTTTACCTTCTAAAGATCTCAAAAGCGTGTCTTGGTGCTGGTGGGATGTTGCACTTTGGTGTGGCTGACTGAGTGGGCCAATAACCTGTCGTGAGCACCCGGACTGTGAGGTCAACACCACCTAAAGAGACCTGTGCAAAAATGGAAGAGAGGGTTCATCTAGATTAGCGAGGATTTGCTACCCTTTCTTTTTAGAAATGGTATTACTGGCGTCAGGATCCCGGTTCGAACCCCCGGCTCCCCACCTGCAGGCAGGTCCCTTCACAGGCGGTGAAGCAGGTCTGCAGGTGTCTGTCTTTCTCTCCCCCTCTCTGTCTTCCCTCCTCTCTCCATTTCTCTCTGTCCTATCCAACAACAACGACATCAATAATAACTACAACAATAAAACAACAAGGGCAACAAAAGGGAATAAATAAATAAAATTAAAAAAAAAAAAAAGAGTCCAGTGCTTAAAAAAAAAAAAAAAAAGAAATGGTATTAAGAATTATCACAGTTCTTAGTTCGATGGCTGACAAGACATATCATAAAGACTGGAGCCATCCTCAAGTCTTCCTTTAAAAGAAGCCTTCCCTGACTACCCATCTCTTCTGTCTCTTTATTTTGTTGTCACCAACAAAGGTAATAATAGTGTTTTATCACCTGCCTCTTAGACTGGAATATAAGCTCCTTCATGGCAGGGGATTCCATATCTGTAGTCACCTACAGTGACTAAAACAATACTAACAGCATTTATTTATTAAGTTGAGGGGGAGGTAAGGAGAGTCTCAAAGAACTATTATTCCAATTAATGATATCTCCCGAGCTACCTTGGTAGTATTTTGAAGAGATTCAGTTTATATTTAAAGACAGTATATGACAGAGGCAGATACAAAGAGGTGGAGGTTCCAGAAAAGTCTGTCAGGACATGACAGAATCAGCTGATGTGCGTGAACAGAAACATGCTAGCAAGGTGGCTTTTTGTCCCTGTCCACGTTTTCTTTCAGTTATCACCAGAGCTTCACTGCTCTAGGCAACTCTTTCAGGTAAGAAAAAGAGACAGAGGGAGAGAAAAACACAGTTAAAATTAAAACTCAAATTAAAAACAGTTAAGAGTGTCAAACCCATCCAGGTTCCAACCATATTTTTAATTCAGACCAGGTTATCTATTTACAGCTCTCACCAGGTCTAAGAATAGTGGACAGGGAGGGAGAAGGTTCCACGTGAAAATTTAATTTTATCAGGGGCCAGGCGGTGGCACACCTACCTACCTGGTTAAGTGTACACATTACAATGTGCAAGAAGGACCCAGGTTCAAGCCCCTAGTCCCCATCTGCAGGGGGAAGCTTCACAAGTGGTAGAGCACGATGCAGGTGTCTCTGTCTCTCTTCTCTATCTCTCCCCTTTAAATTTCTGTCTCTATCCAATAATAAAAATTTAAAAAATATTTATAAAAAAAACAAAATTGTATCAATATATTAGAAGTATACATTCCTCAACAATTTAAAAGGAAAAAAAAAAAATCACATTATTCAGTTCCTGCCTGTTTAAATTTCTATTTACCAGAGATTTATCATTTCTGCTCTCAGACTTTCTACACTATAAAAATGAGACAAAAATAATATTTACAAGGGAGATAAATAAGTCCTGTTGAATTACAATGTCTTAACAACACACATAAGTGTTTATTTAGACCAATTTAGGTATTTTCTCACAGCTATGATCAGACTGTGGGACCTTAAAAACAATGGCAGCATATCTGAAAATCAAAGGAAAGGCTTTATTGTTGTAGGGCTTCACAACTCGAGTAGCTTTTTTCAGATAGAGACAGAAACCCCAGCACAGGGAGCTTCCTCCTGTGTGGTGGGGGCCAGGCTCAAAGCCAGGTCAGGCACTAGCAAGCATGCACCCTATGAGGTCAGCTCTCTTGCTGGTCCGGAAACACCTCGTTTTGTTTGTGATATGTCTTAGTTACACAGTGGTATCTGATCACTTGGGAGAGAAAATATTTAAAGAAAAACCATGGAATTCATTATTCTTAAGGTTAAGAGAACAATGAAAAAAATAGTCTAAAAGGAACGCCAATTCTCAACTTTATGAAATCTTCACCCAAACCCCCCGAACTAGAGAGCCTTACAAGATGCAGCTCACACATTTTCAGAGTCACAACTGAAGATGTAAGACACCAGTGTGTCTTTACAGTCAGTTCTGCCCCTGTACTCTCAATTTCAAAGCCCATTTAAGCTAATCTCATAGAAAAAAGATTTCTGGTGGGGAAGAAGCAAAAAAGAAAGAAAGGGAGGGAGGGTTAGGAGGAGAAAATGAAGGCCAGGTGCTGGTGCCTGGTTGAGCATATATAGAGTACAAGGACCTAGGTTCAAGTCCCAGTCCCTTCCTGCAGGAGGAAGCTTCATGAGTGGTGAAGCAGTGCTGCAGGTCTGTGCCCCATCCATCCATCCATCCATCCATCCATCCACCATCTCCTCATCTCAACATCTCTCTGTCCTATAAAATAAAATATATTTTTTAAAAAAGTGAGAACACTTGAGGTATAGGCAGGTCAGGTAACTTTTCTCCCTATCTATTTTACTGGATAGGACACAGAGAGAGAGAGAGGAGGGGGAAACAGAGAAAGACACCTGTAGACTGACTTCACCTTCGTGAAGCTTTCCCCCAGCAAGTGGGAAGCAGTGGTTCAAACGTGGGTCCTTGCACATGGTAATGTGTGGAGGGCGCCAGTGCCTGGGCCTCCAGGTAACTATTCCTAAGAAAGTGCAACTCATGAGCAAAAAGCATTAAAATGAAAACTCATTAGGTCTGGCTATGGTGGTTGCCACTGAGGGCAAGAGGCATAGAACTTTGTTGGTGAGTACGGTTTAGAACTATAATAACTCTACTGACATATAATCTAGTAAGTCACTAATAAAAAAAAAATTTTTTTTAAGCTTATAAAGTTTGCCATAGCCAAGTATTCTTTTCATACAAGTTGTCACTATTCTCATTTAAAGAAATAACACCAGTAGTTCAGCAATTTGTTATGTGGAAAAAACACGATGAAAGACTTTGCATAGACAATGATAGTTAGAAATTCATGTGGACACTCACCCCAGTTGCCTGTAGATGTTGCCTGAATTCATCCATAGTTGTGTTTGAGATGCTCATATCCCTAAACATCCCTTCCAGTTTTGATGTGAATTGACATCCACATTCAGTCTGTAAAAGAGAAAAGTACATGGATACAAATAAATGGTGGATTTTCCTGAGAAAATGTACAAAGAAATTAACTCCTTCACATTACTGTTATCTTTTCTAATTGCTTAGTGACTTTTAGTATGTCTGAGAGGCCACAAATTTTAAAAGACAGATTTTTCCAGACTCAGATTCTAATACATCTTATCGGAAGTAGTCCCCAAAATTCTGTATTTTCAACATGAAACATAGGTGATGCAAACAAGATAGTCTATGGACTAAACTTTGTACAGCTCAACTACGAGATAATGTTCCATTTCTTCCTCTTGGACTAATTTCTCTGCAGGTTCTCATGAATGTATTGAAAAACTGAGTAAGCTGTTGAGTCAGCGAAGTGATAGCCCTCAAGACTTGAGAGTGAGAAGTCCTAGGTTCAATTCCTTGCACTACCAACAGGCAGAGAGGAGTGGTACTCTGGTTGGAAGAAAGAAAGAAAAAACAAAACCAACTAACCAAACAAAATTCAGCAAAGAGATCCACCAAAAAAAAAAAAAGTAAAAAGACCTGACTAGGAGCCAGGTGGTGGCACACATTATGAAGCACAAAGACATGGTTTGAGCCCTGGCTCCCCATTTACAAGGGGCTGCCTTTACGAACAGTGAAGCAGCTCTGCAGGTATCTTTCTCTCTCCCCATCTCCCCTCTCAATTTTTCTCTGTCCTATCAAATAAAACAAAGAAAGGACTAGGCAGGGAGGGAGGGGAAAAGGTAAGAAATGGCCATCAAGAGCAGTGGTTTTGCAGTGCTGACACTGAGCCCCAGTGATAAACCTTGTGGCAATAAAAAAAAAAAAAAAATTTTTAAAGGAAAGAAATCTCAATAAACATTTTCAAAAGGGGACATACAGATGCATTGAAGATTATACTTCAGTTACCATTACAGAAAAGCAATTTGAAAACCACACTGAGATTCCACCTCACACCTGTGACAGTGGCATATACCAACCAGACAGGAAACGACAAGGACTGGAGAGGATGCACAGAAAAGGAACTCTGGTGACGCTGTTTTAAGAATGTAAACGGGGGGGGGGGGGGGGTGTCGGGCAGTGGCGCAGCGGGTTAAGCGCACATGGCGCAAAGCGCAAGGACAGCGTAAGGATCCTGGTTCGAGCCCCCAGCTCCCCACCTGCAGGTGAGTTGCTTCACAGGCGGTGAAGCAGGTCTGCAGGTGTCTGTCTTTCTCTCCCCGTCTTCCCCTCCTCTCTCCATTTCTCTCTGTCCTATCCAACAACGAACAACATCAACAATGGCAATAATAATAACCACAATGAGGCTACAACAAGGGCAACAACAAAAGGGGGAAAAAATGGCCTCCAGGAGCGGTGGATTCACGGTGCAGGCATCGAGCCAAGCAATAACCCTGGAGGAAAAGGAAAAGAAAAGAAAGAAGAATGCAAACTGGTGCTGCCCCTATGAAATAGTATGGAACATCCTTAAGTCAAAACGGAACTAACTTATAACCCAGCAATATCCCTTCTAAGTATATATCCAAAAGTATGAAAGCTCAAATTCGAGAGGGTATATGCACCCCTACCTTCAGAGATGTACATTTTTTACAGCCAAAATTTGGAAACTTGAATGTCTAAATAAAAAAGTTATCAGACATATATTCAATATAACACTACTCTGCAACCAAGAAAAGATGAGACTGTGTTGTCTGGAACAAAATGGATGGCTCTAGAAGTGATTATGCAAAGTGAAGCAAGTAGAGAGGTGAAGGACAACTACCAGACAGTTTCACTTATATACTGAATATAGATAGTTAAGACAAACTTGCATAAACAAATGGTGAGCAAACTGTCTCTTAAAACTGTGAAAATGAGAATGGTTGGGGTAAAGCACACAATTTTGGTGTAGGGTAGAGTGATAAACACATCACACATGGCTGTGGGAATTATACATCTGAAATCTTGTAATTTATAAAATAATGTTAAATCATTAATTAAGAAAAAAAGAAAGAAATCCCAGGAAACCTGCATTCCCGAATTTGAATGTACTTCTCACAACAAAATATAGCTTATATATATATATATAAATACTTTATAGAGCTGAGTATTTTAAATCAATTAAATGGCTTCTTATCCCACACTGGTCATTAATCACGTGGTATTAGTTGATACCCATGGTATCTTAATTGCACCTTACCTTTAACTTAGATATCATGTTTTTTTCAGAGTCATCAGAAACACTTTTGTTTGTGAGAAGTCTCCTGGCCAAATGTTGTTTGTAGTAACGTTCAAATACGTCTTTCTCTTGCATAAACCTAAAAAGGACCATTGCCTTATCCAATATTGTTTCTACTTCTTGTTCTGTTAGCTGTAAAATTAATTAAGACTATTTAACCATTATACGATCTTAAACTACACATTACTAAAATAGTTCCAGAGTTCATCTATCATTTCAAAACAGTATGGCCCGCGGCATAAATATCTGGTTGAAGTATGTCAGATGGCATCTACCTGGAAAGAGTACCACCTACTTCATGAAGCAGAGCAACCCCACATCCCTGCCTGGTATTCCATTCCCTAGGGGAGCTAGCACTGAAATAGAGGCAGGAAGTGAGCATGGGTGAATGAAACAGTGAGTAAGAACAGATTAACAGTTAATATAGCCATGCAAACAGACTCTCACACCTGAAACTCCAAGTTCAATCTCCCACACCACTATCAACCAGAGCTCAGCAGTGCTCTGGTTTAAAATAAGTAAATAAATTAATAAGCAAATAAATAATTTTAATCACAAACTAGCATCTATATATTTAGGCAGACTCTTACACAGGCAGGTACTTTCATATAACTCACTCAAAATTCAAAGTATGCAACTGTAAGGACAATGATCTACTACTCTAGTTCAGAGAACTTCGAAGCCCCCGGGCTTTATTATTTAAATGAGGGCAAGATGTACTGTGGCAGGTTCTATCAAACTTCCATTTTAAAAACATAGAAAAGCAAACATACATATTTTCTACTTGGTCTTGGGTGATTTTCCTTCTACTTCCTTCTTTATTAAAGCTGTTTATAAAAATCGTTGTCATTTGCTTTTTCCTTTTGACTCAAATTCCAAGATGAAGTAAAAAAAAAAAAAAGACCAATTTAAGTATGCTTGCAATATGCTTAATTTGATTTTCTGTGCTTGAGTTTGCCTGCAAGATCCCAGATACACAATACAGGTTTGAAGCAGATGAATTCTTGATATTGTCAACATAACCCCCAAAGCCAGAAAAGCAGCAGTGTTCTGTGCTACAGATCTGTTTTCCAGTTCTTATTATCTACACAGAATACGCAATCCTCACAATTTTACGACTATTTAACAACTGTTTTTATGCAAATTGCACAGTAAGTGAAATGCCACAGCATTTTCTCTTCATTTCAAACACCCTACTCCTTTCCAAAGACCACAGTATATATTTAAGCCAAGGGACATACTTATTTTTACATTTTCAAATACATTTACACTTACCCCTTTAACTCCCTTTTTCAGCTTATCATCAATAAATAATGAGAGGTATTCAGGGGACCTGGAGTTGAGGTTGAGAAAATACTCAAAATCACCCGCAATAGTTTGTTTGAAGAGTCTGTCATTATTAAACGACTCCTGGAGGAAGCGATCAAACCTACTCTTCAGATCCAATAAGCCCTTCCAAATGAAGACAAAGAAGTTTAGGATATACTACACATTTTCTGAAAACAATAGACTTACATCCATGTTGTCTCTGTATTAGTATTTTCAAGCCTGCATCTAACTGTGCATTAAATATTCCAGAGATGAGAGAAATGCCTCTTTGATTTCTGTGTTCTTTTGTATTTGAACCGAAGAACTTTTCCCCTCCAGCTCCCCACTCTCCTGGCTTCACTGAATAGGTTAACCCAATAATATTAGTTTTAATAATGCAGTAGCAGAATACTTCCTTAACATTTTTTTAAACAAGATCTTCACTGGACAGATTCATATACGGAAAGTGGCTGAGTTTAATGAGTATGCATACTTTGAAAAATTCTAAAATATTTATAATCATTCACACATTAATTTACATTGGGGACAGTTACATAAAAATGTCAACTATGCATGTCCATAAAACTGAAAATTTTAGCATTTGTTAAAACTACTCTAATCATAAAATTAAAGAGACTCTGAATTTGCTTACCTGGATATAGTCAACAGGATTCTTCCCTTCTCCCTCCTCAGAAACAAGGGCTTTACCTTGTTCCCTCAAGTAGGAACTCATACACTCACACATCGTTTTTAAACCATTTGGCACACGACTAAATAACTTGTACATGCAGGCAAGGTCTGTAATCAGAAAGAACACATGCATAGACTACGTTAAAAATTAAGAGAAAATGGGATAGCTCTTCTGAGTGGTGACACTTAAAAGCTTACTCCTTTACTATACTATTCACTAGCGACATGGAAACAACAAAGGAAGACAGTGTTATGGTTAGCATTTCAGTTCCTAAGACACAGCTTTCAGATGAGATGCTGTAAAAATAGGAATGAAATCCTAGAGCACGAAAATTGTAATTTTGGGTTCCTATCTAATTTGCCTCATATAATCCCAGTCTAAGTCTGCTGATGCTACTAATAGTTTCTGGGTTTTTTGTTTGTTTTGTTTTGTTTTTTGCCACCAGGGTCACTGCTGTGGGTCAGTGCCAGCACTATTCCCACTATTCTCAGTGGCCATTTTGTCCTTTCTTTTCTTTTTCTATTTTCTCTGATAGAACAGAGAAATTCAAATTCAAATGAAATATATTTTTAAAGAACCTAAGTATTAATAATGTATGTCCAAAGCAATAAAAAAATTCATTTTGGGGGTGGGGGAGATAGCATAATGGTTATGCAAACAGGCTCTCATGCCTAAGCTCCAAAGTTCCAGGTTCAACCCCCGTACCACCATAAGCCAGAGCTGAGCAGTGGTCTGGTGTTTCTGTCTCTCTCTCTCCCTCTGCACCTCTCTCAAAAATAAAATAAAATAAATGGTTAAAGAATAGGAAAGCTATCAGGGGAGGGGAGGGGATGGGATATGGAGTTCTGGTGGTGGGAACTGTGTGGAGTTGTGCCCCTCTTATCCTATGGTTTTGTCAGTGTTTCCTTTTTATAAATAAAAATAAAATAAAATATTTTTTTAAATTCCTTTTTGCATTTAGCATATATTCTCACCAAATTTTCCATGTTAAAACCCATTAACAGACGAAAGAGCAATTTAGGAACAGTACAGGTGGAAGGAACATGAAACGCCTGGCTCCCAGGAGTGGTCATGCTATGTATGTATGCCTCTGAATTGCTCCCAACATAGTGCTTCAACAGCAGGGCATACCCACCACAATGTGACATTTTACAACGAGAACAGTGACCTGCTATAGCTTCTATTTATTACTTACATGCTCTCACAAAGTATCTACCTGTGGAACTGAATTACAAAATCTGACCTACTACTTCCTGACTTCAACAGAGGAGACACAGAACATTTATTTTAGAACCATTCTTCTTTTCCCTTCTTTTACACCCACCTCTTTAATCACTTAAAGCAAACACTTTAACGTTCCATGTGACATCACATCTACTACAGTGTGTGCTTACAAAGCATGAAGCCCTGGGTACAGGCCCTGCCTACACATGGGAGCACCACGGAAGGGCTGAGGATGCCCCACACCCGGTGAAGCACTACTGCACGTAGACTCTCTTGCACACACACACACTGTCTCTCTAAAAAAAAGCAACAACCAGGTCCCAGAGACCCTTCAGCGGTATCACACAAACACAAGATCCTGAACCTGCTCCCCAGTGCCACATCGAGGGAGGGGGTGAAATAAATAACCCAACAGGACCTGGGCATTTGTTTCTTTTACAAGGACTGGTTAAACTGTTGCTAAGACTTGATCTAAGAAGGAGAAATGCAGGGTGTCATCTTTTTTTAACTCTTTTTCTTTGTTGATTTACTTATCTGAGAGACAGAGATGAAGCGGGGGAGAAGGAGAGGAGGAGAAAGAGAGGGAGAGGGGGAGGTGGGGGGAGGAGCGGAGAGGAGGAGAAAGAAGCAGAGCATTGCTCAGCTGTGACTAATGCTTGTGCTGGAGACTGATCCTAGGACCTCAGAGCCTCAGGCATGAAAGCCTTGTGGTCTAACCATCATGCTATCTCCCCAGTTCATGCTATGTTTACTTATTAATGCCGTAACAGTGCTGGATATATTTAAAAGTTTTAAAGCAAAGTTTCTGCAAGTAAGAGTGAAGGGCTGGGTGGTGGTACTCACTACAGAGCATGTACTACGATGTGCACGGACTCAGCTTCCAGCCTCTGGTCCTCATTTGCAGAGGGGAAACTTTCTAAGTGACAAAGTCATGCTAGTGTCTCTTTCAATTTCTGTTTCTATCCATATCTCTCTCTCTATATATATATATGTGTGTGTGTGTGTGTGTGTGTGTGTGTGTGTGTGTGTATCTTTTTTTTTTTTTTTTAAGGAAGGAGGGAGAGAGGGAAGGGAAAAACAGCTACTAGGAGCAGTGCAGTCATCATGCAGGCACTGAGCCTCAGCAACAACCCCAGTGGCAAACAAAGCAAAAACCAAGAGTAAGAAAACAATAACTGGTATTATTATACTTCAAATTTCCTCTTGGGTTAAGTGACACAAAATATCATATTTAAGTAAAAGATAAAAGCCCTGAAGAGTAAATGCTAAAGTGATCTTGAGGATGTTTACTTTTACTTTAATGCAGTTCACTGTCCTTTTTAGTCATTTCTAAGTTCTCCAAACCAATATGTTGGCTGAACTAAATATGTCAGCATCGAAGACATCTCTTGAATTTCTGGTACCGTTAATACAACTAAGTCCCAATGGAAAGTCTACAAAGGGTTTAAAAATGGAACTTCAAAATAAAAGAATCGCAAGAGCTACAGTGAGAGTATGGGAGAATGGAGAGTTCTCTAGCATACAGAAACAGTAAAGTAATTCACCTCACGAGTAATATTAGACTAATCATGGCCAAAAAAGTACAAATAAGATTTAAGATGCCAAGGGGGAAAGAGACTTGACCCACTAGAAATGTCTAAAAATACTCACTAGCAAGCATCAGGTTATTCTGTTAAATCTAATCAAAGTCACAAGAATAATCACATATACAACTTTTGTAAGTTGTCATTCATAATATGTATTACAGGAAATTAAGAAAACAAAACAAATGACTGAGACTCTGGTAAAGTTGTAAGGATTCTAGTACTTTTCATGGCTAACACTCACCTTCTGTCTTTCCATTTTTCAACATATGTACTAGCCCAGAATTTTCCATTTCTACTATAGTTTTCATGTGCTTGGAAATGAGTTCCCTCTCAACCACCTTTACAATTGGCTCTTCAGTTGATTTGTCAAGGCAGTGCATCACCCGCTCTATTTCTTCATTAATTCTAGCTTCTACTTTCTTTATATATACGGAAGCACTGTTTTCTGCTAAGAATTTCTGGCTTTCCATCTGCAATTAAGAAGCATGTTTTAAGAAAAGAATGTGCTTATGCTGCTAAATAGACTTCTATAGTGTTTATCAGAAACCAAACTTATTTTGTCTACTCATACCAGTCTTAAAGAAGTTCAACTAAATTACAAAGGTTCTTTCAACTGACTTAACCTATCTCAGAGGATTAATGAATATATATAGGAATTACACAATAGACATGTTATGTACAAAACAATAACATTTCTTACTTTTTAAACAAAAAATAGTTTTAATTCTTGAAAATAATCAAGTTTCTAATAAACATACATTAGCATACCACAAATTTTGTTGAAAATCCAGATTTAAAAACATGTTCTATATATAAATAAATGCAATTAATACATCATATTTTTTAATCTTGGCAATCTTTTATTAGCAATTTCCCTGTACTGAGGGAATAAACTGAAGTTCAAAAATACTATCTGAATGATTAAATATTTAGATGCTGTATTATTAGAAAATAAAGACTATTTATTTCCTACTTTTTAAATTAATAGTTCATAATAGTTCATAGCACAGTCCAGGGTCACAAGTACAGGCCATAAAGATCTTTCTGGAGGGTGTAAACTAATAAAAAAATAATAATAAAGCAAAACTAAAAAAAAAAAAAAGCAACAAGTCCTATTGTTTAAGCATATTTGACGCCCAAATTCAACTTTCTCTCTGATTCTCTCCCATCTCTCTTTCTGCCAGAGACTGTGAGGCAGAAAGAGTGGGTGACCAAAGCACTGAAGCTGACTCAGTGCGGTGGGGCCAGGCTCAAACCTGGCCGCACACCTGGCAAAGCAGCAGGCTCTCCGGTGACCTATTCCACCAACCCAAAATTCCATTTTCATGTCCATCCAATCACTCCTATGAATAACCTAGTAAGTCAGGAAGAATTATATTCTGTATTTATTTTTTTCCCCTTAACTTTGTTTCTGGAGGTAAAATCTTAGGTTAGTACCCAACTAAATGATCATACTACAAAACATATAACTGAAGCTTTCTGGCAGGGTGCTGGGTTATAAATAAATATTAAACATTGTTTTACATTTGTTGTGGTAGTGTTATTATATTTAATTATAAATTTGTACTAGTTTAGCTTCATTTTTAGCAGTTTAGTTTGTCTGAGGAACTTACTAAGCTACCAGTGTACCTACTAAGAGTTCGTAGTCACGGCCTTTAGGACAGCTAAGCCCCATGGGTCATATATTTCTCTTGTTAAGAACTGGTATTATCAGAGACTGAACAGTGAGACATCATTGGTGATGCACAGCCTGTAAATTTGATATTTAAATAATTTTGACACAAACATTAAAATGTCGTGGGTGTTTCTAAACTGCTATGTTTTAAAACAAAAAAGATGAGGTGTCTGATTCCAAATTCTTCAATTTGTTTTCAATGGGCTCCTTCATAGTGGAGATCCTGGTGGGTATTTTTTGCACCCTCTTTCCCAGTCTTAGTGAAAAACGCCAAATGTTCAAATCAGTAACAATATCCAACAACTCTAAGATCATCTCAAGACAACATTTATTTATATCTTCATTGATTACCTGAAAAAATTCTGCAGACATTTCCAAAAAAGGAGCTTCAAAATCTTCTTCATAGACTGATCGTCCTTCAAGACCTAAAATCATTAGCATCTGGCAAGCGTTTCTTATTGCGCCTCTGTCAAAAGAGGTTAAACTCACTTGAGAACCAACTTAAACATTCATGTAAAAAAAAATGCAACAGAAATAGTGAAAGTAACTTTCAAAACTTTTTTTAAAAATCAAACTGGCCATCTCTCTTAGCAACTCATTTATAACAATACATATGGATTCAGAATGGCTTTAATTGGAAAGTACATCTCTACAGCTTCACCAGCAGTCAAGTTGCTCTACTCAAGTTGTTCTAAACCTATTGTAACTTAAAAGTTATTTTTTCACAAAATATACTTAGGGTGTCTAGTCAGTCTGTATTTCAGTCAGAGAGGAGAAAAAGGAGATGGGAAGGGAGAGCGCTATGAAACGGGGACAGTGGGGTACAGCACACGAGGTACTACAGATTTGCTGGTTTCAAATGGCTTGTGAAATTTCTAATCAAGCACTAGACCGAATATAAAAAGAAGTTTACAAGATCTCGTTGTATAGTTGTTTGAAGACAGAAAAGCAAAGCCCTGCACAATTAGGTGCAAATCACAGAAATGACGGAAAGAACATCAACTAAGAGAAGGCGCACAGTACTTCTCAGCCATTTTACACTCTGCAGAACAACCTTCTCCAAATATGTTAGGAATGTAAGCTAGTCAAAAGTATTTTTAAAATCTTGGGGGAAATAAATAAATAAGGGGGGGGCACCACACGAGTGGTGGCATACCAGGCACACAGTACAACTGCAAGTACCTATCCAGGTGCCAGCTGACAGCTCCCCACCTGCAGGGGGGTTGCTTCACAAGTGGTTGAGTAGGTCTGCAGGTATCTCTCTGCCTCTCTCTCTATCTCCCGACCCCCTCAATTTCTCTCTGTCCTATCCAATGGAAAAAATGGCCTCCAGGAGCAGTAGATTCACAGTGCTGGCACCAAACCCCAGTTAATAATCCCGAAGGAAAAGAAAAAAAAAAAAAAAAAGACAAAAAGGGGGTAACGTTATACAACAAAATGGAAAAATGACAGTATAAATACATCAAAAATATGCAAAGGAAAAACAAACTGATTTTTTTTAAATACTATACTAGATTAAAACTTAAGATAGTCTCTTCTCAAAATTTGCAGATGTGTGCTGCTTTTATGTAAAAAAAAAAAAACAAAAAAACTTATAGGTCCTTTTTTTAACTGTGAAGTTAATTTTTGAGGATTTCCCTAATGTGCTATTAGTCATGTTTTCATTTATCTTACTAAGAATGTAACAGTGAATTTAGTTCTCAAGGCAATGAGTAAGAAGACAGTTATACCGGTCTACAACTTCTCCTTTCCGCTCTCTTGCAATCATGTCCAACAGCGTTTGTCGTAGATGATCCCTAATACACCCATAACGTACAACTTGATCTCGAAAAATAATTAATCCCAAATTGTAGACATTCTCCACATTATTTTGTTGTACATATACACGGTCCTGCAGTTAAAAAAAAATCATATAAGTATTGACAAAATTATTGCAAATACAGAAATAATTTTTGTAGGTTATATTAACTAGTAAAATAAACTTACAAAGCTGTCAAATCACTAAGTCTTTACAATTGCTCTCAAAACAAACAATGGCTACAGGGGTCACCTAAGAGAAGGGGTCAGGCAAAAGGCAACTGTGCAGAAAGCACAAAACAAAGAAAAGGCAAGGCAGAAAAAATTTCCTTTCTCAAGAGTTATACCATACCCAGACATATGGGGGGGAGGTGGTGTGTGTGTGTGTGTGTGTGTGTGTGTGTGTGTGTGTGTGTGTGTGTGTGTGTGCGCGCGCGCGCGCGCGCGCACACACACACTTAGATTTACATAGCAAGAAAGAGAACCAGTGAGTCACGTCAGCATAGATAGTGGGGCAGACAGCGAGTAATCTCAGGACCTCACAAAGCAAATTTTTACTCTAGTCACTGAGCTACGTCCCTCAATGCCCAAGTAAATACTATTCTTGAAGATCACATTCTTTGAAATAAAAATGAGAGTTGAATGGAATAGTCATAAGATTTAAGTTAACTGCTTACTGGTAAACAATAAATGATAACAGAGCAGCATTATTATATAATTAAAACACTTCCCATTACTGTCACTGATTATTAACAGTTCCAAGTGCTTACCAACATTCTTCCTGGTCCCACACATAACCTGGAAATACTGGCTAAAAAAGTTCTGTATTGTGCACTGACAACTCCTATTTATGCCAAGATGCACTGAGATAAAAGGAGTAATAGAATCCCTTTCTTTTTAATCTTCTTGGACTTGATGGACCTAGGGACCTTCTAAAACTAGTTATTGCATGCTTGTACAGAATTACTCTGAAGAAAGAGCCCACAGCTCTCACTAGGTCCCTAAAGGCATCTGCTACTTCAAGCTGTGGTTTTTGAACTTCTGGAAGAAAAACTACATCACAAGTGATACCAAAAAAACACAAGGTGAAAATAAATGAGTTTGAGCACATTATCAATGCAACTAAAACAGTACTGATCTAACCTTTTAGCCAATCTTAACTAACTTCTCCCACGAGTAAGCACTCTATTAAGACCCTCCATTCATTTGACACAATGGTAGATATGTTTTTAGAACAAGGTCACATTTTCACTTTTGGTGAGATTAAGTTTTTAGTAATTCCTTCTCCAGGCATTACACCTTCATCTTCAAGATCTTAAATTCCCCGTTTCCCTGACACAAATACTTCTCTTTTTTGATGGCTCTCACTTTTTTATATGCACTAAAATTAACCTTTAAGTCTTTTAACCTTCAGCACAAGCCCTGCCTACGGTCATCCTGATTCTGGCCTATCTTTCAGAAGAAAACAAAATGCATGCACCAGAAACTAGCATAAACATTAGACTTAAAACTGATAAAAAAGGAAGAATCCATTTTATTATAAAAATTATCATTCTTATATTCTTTGTAAATTTATATTTCTACCTTCAAATAAAATTTCTGTGGCACAGAATAGTACCAAACATAGGATCGCTCTTACCCAATGTGATCAAAACCAGTACTTGGTTCATTAAGACAGTAAGACATGTGAACTATTTTTTTTTTTAATATTTATTTTATTTATTCCCTTTTGTTGCCCTTGTTGTTTTATTGTTGTAGTTATTATTGTTGTTGTTGTTGTTGGATAGGACAGAGAGAAATGGAGAGAGGGGAAGACAGAGAGGAGGAGAGAAAGATAGACACCTGCAGACCTGCTTCCCCGCCTGTGAAGCAACTCCCCTGCAGGTGGGGAGCCGGGGTTCGAACCGGGATCCTTATGCCGGTCCTTGTGCTTTGCGCCACCTGCGCTTAACCCGCTGCGCTACAGCCCGACTCCCCGACATGTGAACTATTTAACAGACAGACTTGCATCTCCACTATTTTAGAAGGAAACTGTTGGGGGCGAGGGACGCGAGAGTTCAGCAGTAGCATGCCTGGCTGACCCACCAAGGGCTGGTTCTGCACTGGATTTCTGGCACTGTGTGAAGCAGCAGACACTCCAGTACAGAGAGTGGAACATGCTTAGCTCTAACCTCCTCTCCTGCCAGCCTCTCATACTGATTCCTAAAACAGAAAAAGCTAGGCTGGAGGGGTGGCTCAGCACTAAGGTGCATTTAAGAAACACTGGGTTTTGTGTGGACAAACAAAAAAACTAGAGCCACTGAAGTGGAGACATTATTTGAAGATGAGTCTAGTGACTACAGCTTTTTACATATATATTTAAACACTATAAATTAACATTTCTGATATTTAGTTATATTAATAGGGAGCATGAACTGCACATTCACAGATGTAAAATCCTTCAGGGTTTTCACATTTATTTACACTTTTAAATTACCCACATCTAATTCAAACTAATTATAAGAAATTTGCCTTATCCAGTCTTTCCAAAACATTCAATTCAGTTTACAGAAGAACAAACAGTTGCTATTCATATCATTTTACTAATTTTTACAATAGTGAATCACATAATAGTAACAAGTGCAACTGGCATAGAACAGGTGTGAAGACATACGCTGACTCTCAGGAAACACAAAATTCAACGGGGAATGCAGAAGATATAGCTACACTTGAACGCAGAACAGCAGGAAAAGAACTCTATCCGTTAGACGGCTTTCCCTCTATCAATAAACAGCAAGTCCTCATAGTTCCAGCAAAACCTCTCAGTTGTCCTACAAATCTGTGAGATGTTCAGCAATTCTCGCAAGGAATATATATACATATGTTGACAGAAAGACTGAGAGCACACATGCATTCACTGTATCTCCTGAGATACATTTAGCTTAAGAGAAATGTTAGACTTGCATCATATTTGATACTTTTTGATGAAAATAGCATTATTTATTAAGAATTATAAAACAAAAGACATACACACTGTTTTGAGAATGAGAGTGTTAGAGCTGAATTCTTAAATGTTCTCCATTTGGCCATTATACAGTGCACTTCAATAAATATGGGGTTCCTGTAGTTGTGTAAGCAGCGCCACAATTTAGAGTATTTTCATTCCTACCCTCGACATCCTCTGAGTCTATTTGTAGTCCGTCAGAACTCCTAGCACCTTTGCTTTCTCTTTCTGTAACTTCACTTTTCTGAGTATTTCAAATGACTGGAATCATGTCACCTTCTGCATCTAACTTTTTCAATAACCATAAAGCTACTCTGGTTCACTATGCTGTAACATATCTGTTATTTCTTTCTTTTTAGCACTCCACAGGCAAACGCTAGAAGAAGAAGCACTCCACAGTACGCCATTGTATGAAATGCCACATTTAATTTATCTGGGCTCTTTCTAGTTTTTCTTTTCCAAGAACAATGTTGCTGTAAGTATGTGAGTACCTTCCTCTGTGGACATATGCTTTTATGGGGGCGGGGGGGCAAGAGGATGAGCTGAAACACTGCTTCGGTTCAGCGAGTCTGATAATGCTAGGACACAGGGCGTTCTGAGTCAAACACAGAACACCCACTTCCATGGAGGACGGCTGAGGACAGGGGAACTATGTATGGTGTATAAAAGCTTGACTTTGGTCTTTGAACCCAACACTGTCAAAGTATATAGAATGGCAAACATGAAGAAAAACAGCTACGGCATCTCATTAGGTCCCAGAGAGCTAATAGACAGAGAAAGGAAAACACCCAGTGAACTGTGTGAATACTTAAACTAGTGACATTAAATGATCTTTATATTAGATAGCTGGCTGAAAGGGTTACTTAACTATCAAGAAAAATACAGGTCATACTTGCATTAACCAAGTGCTGACACATGTAGCATATATTAAGCAAAAATGGAAAAACACACATTCACAATAAACAGGTAATCTATAAGATATATATTAATAATTTTTTTTACATTTTTACATTAGGTTTTAACAGGAATCACTGTTTAAAAACAAGTGGCTGATTTCATGATATGCAATGTCAATGCAGACTGGTCATGTCAATCTCTGTGGGGCTTTCAGCTTGTATGTTTCCAGGTATTTAATTTTTAAAGAGATACAGTTGAAAATCCCACCTCTACTAACCTTTAGTTAAAACAATCTCAGAAAAAAAAAATGTCCAATCACAGACATAAGAAAAATGTTTCTTTGTAAATTCTAAGAAAGAAAAACTGTTAAAGAATAAATTAAAATTTATATTTTAATTTTGGGATTTGGCCCAAATCCAGTTTGTATAATCTAGTATCAATCATTTGCTTATGGAGAATAGCTCAGCAAAGCTAAAGTGCTGCTGTTTGCTTTTACTTGTTTCTTTTAAATAAAAATGTTCTGAAAGTCTAGCATGTGAGTCAAATGTTCAACGTCCTAAAGGGACGTCACAACAGAGATAATGCATTTAAATTTTCATTTATAGTTCTCTTCAGAACTGCTGTTCCTAAGCCACCTAAGACTACAGTGAGCAAGACTTTTGCAGGTCAGTGCCCTGGGGTGGAAGGAACTAGCAACAATGATGTGGCCAGCTCCACTGTCCCTGCTGGCCGAGCTGGGGAGAAGTCAGGCTGTTTTTATAAGTAACTATTTAAAAAGTTAGCTTGATAAACCAACTGATAAGCCTTTCATCTGAAACACAACATCCACATCACAATGCTATTTAACTTACTGCTATTTCTAGAATGAGTAGTTTTTGTAAAAACCAGTCTCCCTGCCAAAAACAACTGTAAAAGATATGAAATTAAAAAATCACTACCTACTTAAAAAGCAGCAACTAGCAGCAGAGAGAGGAAGTTTTCTCTGCTATCATCTCTGCTACAAAGAAAGCTCAACCTGCCCATCTCCATGCCAGACTCCATAGGCCAAGTCTTACGACCCAGGGCTTCTGCAGTCTAAGCAAACAGGACGGACATCAGTCTAGAAGGTGCTTGGCCCTACATGGCCACAGACACTTCCTCCTCTCACCACCAGGGAGATTTGCCTTTTTCCCCTTAACCAATGATGGTTTCACCAAGATCCTCAATCTGCCAAGACAATTAGTTAACTAATGTGTGGCAAATCAAACTCAACATGCACAAGAATTTTAGCTGTCAAGATCTATGTATTATATAAAATTATCAATCTTTTTTATTAAATGTTTTTAGATTTATTTATTTATTCCCTTTTGTTGCCCTTGTTGTTTTATTGTTGTTCTTGATGTCGTCTTCGTTGGATAGGACAGAGAATGGAGAGAGGAAGGGAAGACAGAGGGGGGAGAGAAAGACAGACACCTGCAGGCCTGCTTCACCGCCTGTGAAGTGACTCCCCTGCAGGTGGGGAGCCGGGGCTCAAACCGGGATCCTTACGCAGGTCCTTGCACTTTGCGTCACGTGCGCTTAACCCACTGCGTTACTGCCCGACTCCTAAAATTATCAATCTTAACGGAAGGTAAATCAGTACAATTACAACTGCTAGACAATTCCAGGTATGGCTTTAACAACAAACAGAAATAAAATGAATGAATCTTCATGTCTGGCAACAAAGCCCAAAACTCCAACTCTAGCTATTTAATTTGCCTGCAAGAAACGGACCAGGAAAGCAAGCTAGGTAAAATAAGTAATGGGCACAGTAACCAAAGGTATATCAAGGAAAGATACCTAAACCCTTTCAGTATTAATCAGACCTAGGATCCATTTATACAATGTTTCCTTGCAAAACTAACCACACATTTTAGCAGCAAATTCCAAAATTAACCTCTGGGCTATATTTAACTTTGAAGGGAAAAAAAAAAATCCTACTAAAAACAAGAATCTTTGTCTCACCTCTACAGTTTAAGACACATACACTCCTTCTCTCTCTTCCTCTCTCTCTCTCCCTTTAAATGCCAGGAGTTCAGTACTTTTAAAAATATGAAAGAACCCAGGACCACTGTGATTAGTATTCACTCACCCACACTTCCCTGGCTGATCCCACTTATAATGGAAAGTGGGCGTTTATCCAGGCAAAGACTATACTATTAAAATCGCAATGAGTAGCTTTTCGAGGTGGTTTATCAAGCAGACTGTGTTAAGACTGTGTTAACCAACCTCTTAAATAATTCTTTTAGTTTCCTGTCCATGCAGCAAGCAGATCTAGAACTATGTTTACATTTAATTTTTTAAAAGATACGAAAGGACAAAGGCAGGGTTTAAAAAAAATCTTCACAAATATTCAATATTTGTGTCATCTGAAAACGAATGATAGAAATGTTAAACTCATCAAGGAAAGGAGAAAAAAAAAGAGAGAAAAAAAAAAAACCAAACGCCTCCGTAACAAGTATCTACTGTCTGTGAGGACAAGTTTGGACTTAACTCTGTAACAAGAAGCTGCAGTCTCTGTGAACATGCTTGAACCTGCCTCCCCAAGTTTTATCACTGAGCAATCTTCTAGCAAGTAATAAGCTGAAGTGCTTTTAAGGTGTGCATATGAACTAAGAAGGCTTAACATAGTGGAGACAGAAATAGAGAACATTAACCCGAAAAGTTTTGACTGTAGTAGGAGAGGAAAAAATGTCTTAACTAGAGAAAAAAAACAAAAATTAAGTACTGTCTCAGTTATTTTCCACAGTGCTAGTTATGTTATGGCTAGTGCTAGCCATAACACTAAGGTAAAATATGACAGAATAAACTGTACAGATGGATTAGTATATTGGGATTTTAAAATATTACTAACACAGTGAATAAAAAAAAGTACAGAATATGGCATCAAAAACCTGACCTGAAAAAAAAGTTAACTCCACCACTATTAACTGGGCCCCAAATCTGTCAGAACTTTGCAAGTGTTTAATCAATGTATTTGTAAAAAAAAAAAAAAAAAAAAAAAGATTCGATTGAAAATAATTCCCACTTACTTATTAAAAGCTGTTATAGGATCACTGACTTAATCAAAACCTACTTGTGGTCCAGGAGGTGTTGCAATGGATGAAGTCTTTGAGTGCAATCCCTTCCAAAGCAACACTCTGGTCTCTTTTCCTCCTCTCTCATTCATAAATACTTTTTAAAACTGTATTTATGTTTCTCTAAAGCTGTGCAGTAGTTGCACCGACTACCAAAATATTGTACCAAAAGGTGCAGTTGACTACTCCAAAAATTAATGATCTACTGGTAGGGGAACAAAAGACCAACATTAAATTGAATCCCTGTCAGAATCCTGTGAACAGTCACAGGCAAAACCGTTGAGCAGTGAGGTTACACTAGTCTTTTTGAAATGAAACCCCACATTAAGAAACACAATAAAGGGAGTCGGGTTAAGCACAGCGGGTTAAGCGCAGGTGGCGCAAAGGACAAGGACCGGCAAGGATCCTGGTTTAAGCCCCAGCTCCTCACCTGCAGGGGAGTTGCTTCACAAGAGGTGAAGCAGGACTGCAGATGTCTTTCTCCCCCCCTCTCTCTTTCTTCCCCCTCCTCTCTCCATTTCTCTCTGTCCTATCCAACAACAACAACAACAACAATAAAACAACAAAGGTAACAAAAGGGAATAAATATTTTTTTAAAAAGAAACAATAAAAGCCACTGGTTAAGAGTATGGGTTTAAGAGAGACGTGGCTTCAGTCCTGTCTGCCATTTACTAGGTGTGATGTTAACAACTGTGGCTATTTCTTCATCTGTAAATAACATCTACTTTAAAATACCACTCCATATACTTCAACCTCTGGCCTCCAACAAAGAGCTTTTATAAGATTAGTGCCACTGACAAAAAAATAAATAAATAAAGTAGGGTAAAAGCAAAAAGCCACCACCTCCCATCTATCAAGATAACCACCTCAACAACGAGTGTAGCAGCCGTGGGGCTGGCTCACTAGTTGCCGCAGGCCTTGTGTGCACCAGGTTCCAGTCAGACCTTTGGCACTGAGTACGCTCCACAATGATGCCTCAGTCCTTTCTTACAAGCTCCTGAACAGTGTAGGTGGGAATGTCCAATGGTCACCAGGGAAAAAGTGTGACAGCTCCTCTAAAACTTAAATACAAACTAACATAAGATCTAGCAGTGCCACATCTAAGCATATACTTCCAATTAATCAAAAACAGGTCTTAAAAGAAATACTTGTATACCCGTGTTCATAACCATTATTCAAAAACAGACAGAATGGAAGTACCTTAGCTAAGTGTTCACCGATAAATGAGTATGATAGGCAAAACCTGGTACGTCAAAATCAACAGAAAAGTACCACCGAGTTTTAAAAAAGAAAGTAATTTTGACAGACTGCAACATGGGTTAACCTTGAGTCACTAATGGTCAATTTCTCTGAATGCACTTACATGAG
Organism: Erinaceus europaeus; assembly: GCF_950295315.1. NCBI lineage: Eukaryota > Metazoa > Chordata > Mammalia > Eulipotyphla > Erinaceidae > Erinaceus > Erinaceus europaeus. The sequence goes on from NC_080168.1 coordinate 7,015,809, forward strand.
ATTATCTTTATTAGCCAATTTTACAGAAGCTAAATGAAAGTGACATTAACGAATCATACACTTGAAAATGAGGACTATAGCTTTATGTATATTTTATGGCAATTAATCAACACAAGCATCATTGTGTATATATATTTAACCATCGAACATCAACACAGGTTATCTAAGATTCTGGAACTCCACATCCACCTTCCCTGGCTCCCCTGGGTCGTTTGTTACAAGTCATCTGCTGTATGTGGTGGACTGGAGGTAAAAAACCAAGAAGATAAGTTACAGGGTGGCTGGCTATCAAGTAACCAGAACTTATGAGGCTGAAGTCTAAAGAGGAAAGAAATGCCATGAGCTAGACATTCTGCTAACCATTCCCCACAAGACGCTTCCTGACCTTCCTTACCTAAGCATGGGGGAGACCCAACAACCAAATCCAGAGCAGCTGGGAGACTAGAGCACTGAACAGAGACTATTAGCAGACTAGCAGTGTTAAGGGGACAGCTGGAATTGAAGGCACAGTACTATGGAGAGCAAAGTGATTAATAACAGGGGCTTTAAGCAGAGACCCCACAAGGGCTACTGCCTGTGAGTAAAGCGATGTCCTGAAAATAAAGGCAAATTAAAAAGAAGCAAAGCTAATCAAAGCCTAAAAGTCAAGTCTTCAACTAGATCATGAAGACCTGTCCATGTGTGCCTGCCTACTAAGGAAGCTTGAATTTCCTTTGAAGAAAGTTAATTTATCATCATTCAGGCCTTCACAGTTTTCATACACAATGATGGCAAAATTACCAGTTTTGCACCTCCATTAAACAAAACAAACACCCCAGGTGCAAATGTTTGAAAACCAACAGGAGGGGGGAAAAAAAAAACCCTAAAGTGAAACTATTCTAAGATTCTTACACTATCCAGGAAGTGGTAAAAACAAACAAAACCAACCCTACCAATGTAAGGTAAGCAAGAAGTCAAGGGGCCCTACCGGAATCTCTAAGGAAACCGCTAGGATAGCAAGATTAGACGCTAATAGGATGGGGGTTGGGGCAACAAGGCGCAGCTGACACTCCTGAAAGGCCAGGAGGTGGGGATTCCATGAGGAATACAAGACAGTAGAGTAAAGCAGCTGGCAAACTGAAACCCACAGACATCAACAACTGCACTAAACAAACTATAGGCTTCACAGACCATAGGCTGAGTACATTTCCTCCAAAAAATGAAGCAAGAAAGTAGAAAGAATTAAAGAGACACCTTGAAGTAGCTAATGAAACAGTTTCTACTTAGACCTAGACACCCTCCCTCCTCACCTTTCATGTCCCCCAATCACCTTAAAGCTGGCCGTGTCAAAGTATGGACACAAAAGCTGAAAAGAGGCAAGAGACTGGCAGACTTTAATGGTGACTCTTTAGTAACAACCAGGCCACCCAATCACCTAGGGCCCTAGTCAGGGAGTCCTGGGGTTCCCACAGACATGATGGGCCTAGACCTCTAACAGATCCCTCCCTCCACTGTGTCATTGGTCATCTCCACCAGGAACAACATAATGGACCCTTTTGTGGGCCCCTATAGGACTTTGCCCTCAATGTGGACCCATGGTTGGGAATGTCCCACTCTCTGAAGAGAGGTTGGACAACATGCTCTACCGACTATCTGAGGAAGACGGGTCCTGAAATCAGTGCAGTCTGGAATGTTCATAGCCGTGACCACAGAATGCGAGCTCAGACCCACAGGGATGCAGAGGTCACATAGGGTCCTGTGCTGAATATGGGCCCCTGAGCAAATCGGTGGGGTTTACAGTTAACAATATCTAGATACTTTCCCCATATTTGGGAGCTACTCTTCCCTGATCCAGCTTTCTAGATACCATCTCCCCAATCACCTGAGTCCACCTGCATATCAGATGTCAGGTGAAGGCAAAAACTAGTAAAGTCAGGTGCTCTCTGGAATATACCTAAAACAGACCCTACTAGCTTTTTCCAAAATGGAGACCCCAATCTTCATCTGCAATATTCACGCCTTTAGGTTCATGATTAGTCAACAATTTGTTCTGCATTATATCTTAACTCTTTTTCAGCCACCAGGTTCCAGATACCATGATGCCAACCTGACTTCCTTGGGCAGACGTCCCGACCATGTGTTTGGAGCCCTGCCTCCCCAGATCCCTGCCCCAATAGGGAAAAAGAAAGACAGGCTGAGAGTATGGATCCACCTGTCAATGCCCATGTTCAATGGAGAAGCAATTGCAGAAGCCAGACCTCCCACCTTCCGCAACCCACAATGATCCTGGGTCCATGCTCCCAGAAGAATAAAGAATAGGGAAGCTATCAAGGGAGGGGATTGGATGTGGAGCTCTGGGCATTGTGGGCACTGTGTGGAAATATATCCCTCTTATCCTACAGTCTTGTCAACGTTTCCATTTTATAAAAAAAAAAGTAAAATAAAAATTTTAAAAAGTGTCAGATGGGGCTAAAATGGCAGAACTTAAACTAGAGTTAAAAGGAAGGAAACCCTTAATTTATATTTTGTATCAAAACATGTAAAACAAAAAGAGAAACAGTCAAATTCAAAATAAAATCTGAAGCTTTCAAGATTTCTCAACAGGAGATCAGACAAGCTGGGGTAAATCTTTCTAAAATGTGAAGCAAAATGGAAAATAAACACGTGGAACTAAAACTAAGGAGCTTTTGTACATCAAAAAATAATTATCAGCACAATCTCAATGAAAAGAAAATACTAGCAAAATATATGGCCTAGTATGGGAGTAAATAAGCAAAGCACAGAAAGAACTCACAGAACTCAAATGCAAACAATCCAGTTGAAAATGGGCAGAGGGTCTGCTGAGCTAGCACAAGGTTTATGCAAAATGACTTCCATGCCTGAGGCACCAAAGTGCCCAGCTTCGATTCCCAGCACTATCATAAGCCAGAGCTGAGCAGCGCTCAAATTTAAACAAAAACAAGAGAACAGAGGATCTGAATAGACATTTATCCTAAGAAGACACACAGAGTCCAACAGGTACTGAAAAGATGTTTAACATCACTAATACATGATGAGAGAAATGCAAACCGATACCAAACTGCCATACTGCCTCTTATCTGCCAGGATGACAATTATCGCAGGGGCCGTGCTAACCTTTTCTTTACGGTTCCCGTTTTACTATATGCTGCTAAAACAAGCAGTCAGGATGACAATTAGCAAAATGACAAGAAACAACTATCAGTGGAGACTGTCATTTAGAACAGTGTATGGTACATGACACACAGTTCAGTGTGTATTTGGTGAATGAATAGACCTAACCTCTAAGCACACCAAGGTGATTGAAAGTTGGCTCAACTTTAAAGAAATAATCAATAATCATTTCTTAATCAATTCTGTAAAGCAAAGTCAACTGACAGAATTATTCTGCAATAAGGTAGTATTGCAAAGTAGAGAAGACCACCATGGGCTTTACAATAAAACACCTGGATCCAACTCACTATTCCACCTTACGGAATGACCATAATGCTGGTAGTTCAGTTAATCTACCTCGCTGAATTCAATTTGTTTGCAAAATGAAGAGTACAAAACTCACCTGGAAGGTAAGGTTCTACTAAAGTTCCTTAGCCCAGGGAATGCAGTCAGATAGTGGACTGTGCAATTATATGTTAAGAAATATATTTTCACTCTTTGAGATAAAAATACAAAATTCACTAATAAAATAAAAAATAAATATAAAATTTACTGTCCCAAATTAATGTTTTTAAAATGACAATAAAATATTATGAGAATATACTTAAGGCGCTTAAAATAGTCTGGGCACATACAAAGGGGCATGCAAGTTTATCTTATTTTATAAGGGGTAGGACTGGATAGAGGCATCATCAAGTTACCTTAAGAGGTCTCTAAAATAACTATCATCAACTTATTTCTCATCTACCTATTGCTTTTTTTTTCTCTTCATTATCATTCCACAGACAACTCAAGCAGATGTAGACGTTTACTTTCAGCTTTAGAATGGTATACGGTTTCAGAGCTGACAGAGCTCTAAAGTTTTAAAGGATCCATCCAATACACACGCTCAGCCAGTTCCTACAAAACGGCATTTAAGATGTGAAGTAGATAAGATGCCTACTTCAAGGAGAAGGCCCATAAATAAGCCCAAAAAGATTAGAACCAAAGCTCTTTTCCAATAAACCTATTTTACAAAAAAGTTTTCCCAGGTAATCACAAATGCAAAACCTAGAGCACATATGGGAAAGGCTGTCTTGAACAGGTCCTATTAAATATGCAGACATATTGAACAGAGATGATGTTTAGTAGACCAAATCCAGAGTCCTGTTTAACTTTAAGATGTCATTTCAAGATGCACCTTCTGCACCTTAGATAAGGTGCCAAGAAGACTTTTGTTTCACACACCTATTTTGCATGGTTTGTCTTTTTTTTTTTTTACTGATTAACATTGGTTTACAAAAACTAAGATTGTAGGAATACAGTTTCATCTAAGTAGGCATATACGACTCTCCACAGCCACCTTAAGCTAACAATATATATTTATACATATGCCACAATATGGTTACTTCCACACTTCTCCAAAAGAACAATCTAGAATATCTTTTAAACATTTGTTGGGGGGAAGGGGAACACTAAGCATCAACATCTACTGAAAAGGTGGGAGGAGAAAGTGTAATGGTTATTATGCAAAAAGACCCTCATGCCTGAGGATCCGAAGTCCCTGGTTCAATGCCCTGTACCACTAAATGCCAGAGCTGAAAAGTGCTCTGGTTAAGAGAGAAGAGAGGGGAGAGAGAGAAAAAGAGGAGATCTACAAAAGAAACGACTGACTCCAAGTTCCACCATCTCTTGTTCTGATTCCATTTCTGAACTCATTCTAGCAAGTTTCAGTCAACTGTTTCTCCCAACTCTGCTCCTTGCCATCCATCACCTCTTGAAATAGCTACAACATTCATACTAACAGCTAATCTCACATCCTTACAGATGTCTGAATTTTTATTTTCCATTTTATATCAATTCCCTTAGCTCACATACTGACATGCACAAACCTTGACCCTCATGCCTCTCAGTTATGCATTAAATGAACCTGTTACTTGCACCTCACTGGCCCTCCAGGTAATACTAACTAACCAATTATACCTGCCACTTGCAATTCCTGGAACTTTATGATTCACTTGTCCACTATCTCCACTTCAACGATATTACTATCTGAGGATTCTCCTCCATACCTAACAAGGTAAGTGTAACAAGGAAGGTCCCCTTATTTTGACTGTTCTTTTTCTGAAACAGTTCAGAAACCTCTTTAAAAAAAAAAAAGTATAAACTCTGCTGACTAGTTCCTTTAAACAAATTTTTTAACTCCTCTAAATTATACCTCAAAATGTACACATATTTTTCTTCACGAGTTTTTCATTGCTGCTCAACAAATTACTATAGATTTAGCACTCATTTATTGTCTTATAGTTCTAGAGTTCAGAAGACTGAAACTCAATTAATTTGGCTTAAGTCAAAATATTGACAGAACTGATTCGTTTTGGAGGTTTTGACAGAATCTAGAATCATCTTCTTTGTCTTTTTTTACCTACTAGTATCCAATCCACCTATGAAACTTGACTAAATGTTCTTTTCCATTTTCAAAGAATTAGCAATCCAATCTGTACCTCTGTTACCCAATCATTTCTGTTATGACTCTGACTCTACTTTGATCCTCTTAAAAAGACTGTGATTACATCTGGTCTACCAGAAAAACCCAAGAATCTCATATGAAAAATCCTAGCCTACTGACAAAGTTTCTTTTGTCAGAAAAGGTAGTGAGTCTAGGCTCCAGAGATTAACATGGGCATATTTGGGAAGAGGGCATTATTCAGCTTAACTCCCTGAGCAGCCCACATACTCCATACTCCGGTCTTCCACTTGATGCTTCCACTTTGTGCTTTTCTAAAACACTAAGAGTCACAGAAGGTATTTCCTCAGTTTCTCCCCTTTCCAGTTACTGCTGTATGCTACCTCAACTCTTTACCAATCTAAACGACTCTCTAAATAGGTTCAAGAAGTTGTGAGCCTCCTTTTCTGGGTTACTTCTATCCCTGTGCTTTTGACTGTGTGATTTCTGGTCTTTAAAGATAAACTGCAATACAACTATATCTTTTTTTCTGAAAATGATTAGAAGTAAACTCACATAGAATCGTAAAAATATCTTGGAAATTTACCATAGCTACATGCAGAAAATTGTTCTGGATTAATTCTACATCAAGGAAGAAGATACTTTTCTCTTTGATATAATTCTAGTTGTTCAAAAGTAGTCAGTAGAATAGCCTAACTAGGGAACTGGGTGGTAGCACACCCAGTTAAATGCACATGCTACCATGTGCAGGTACTCAGGTTCAAGACCCACTCCCCACCTGCAGGGAGGACATCTCACGAGCACTGAGGCAGATCTGCGGCTATCTCTCTTCCTCTCTCCCTCACCTCTCAATTTCTCTCTCTCTCCTATAAAATAAAATGGGGCGAGTGGATGGCCACTGGGAGCAGCGGATTTGCAATGCCAGCACCCGGATCCATTGATAACACTGGTGGCAATAACAAAAAAAAAAAAAAAGAACAACATACATAAAATGAATTCCTTCTTGGTACTATATCCATTTTACAGTTTAAAGAGAAAAAAGGGAACCAAACACAAATACGAATGTATTCAACAAGTCTGCATCACAACAAATTTTCTCACTGAAATACTTAAACCTCTTCCTACACAACTCCTCCTTTGAACTGCAACTGAAAATGAAATTCATACTAGGAGTGTCCAAACCAATCTCACAGCTCAACATGCTAAACACTTTAAGAAAATAATAAATCTGAAAAATAACAAACGTATGTGAAGCAGAGATTACAAACCCTACTGCTTTCAGGGGCCAAAAGGTACAAGTGTCAAAATCCTTAGGTAGGTGTGGAGTGGCAGAAACTGGCCACAAGGTTCAATCTAGAGGCGCGTACACGTTTCCTTTGAAGCACTGAACCTGACAAACTACAAATTCTGTGGGACAAACAGGACCAATGGCTGCCTCCATACAAACCATGATCCCTTCCCACACTAAGAGTGCCAGCATGCCCCATGACATCTAACACCGAGGCTCACGTGTGACGTTTTAGAGACGCACTTCTGTGTTGAGCAGGAAGAGGCTCACTGGGTGACTAGACAATACGTGGGTATACACTGAAGCATTTTCATTCTTTCCTCTGTGAATCTTAATTCTAAGCTTCTGATAGTCAAAAGTCAGTATCCACAGAAAGGAAAACCTTATCAAGGTTCTATGAACTACACAGAACCGGTACGACTCACATAGATACCCTATCTTGAAAGGCAGTGCCACTGAGAAACCTACAGAGTGCAAAACCTTCAACAGAAGCAATCTAAGTGTCAACAGGTAAAGCTGTTCACTTTTTCTGAGAAATTCAAGTAATTCTTATGTTGACCGAAATAGCCCCACAGATGCATATACATTCATCAAAGATAATTCTGCATACTTTAATTCTGTGCAATATAATGTGTATAAAAATCCTTCATTTAAAAAACATTTAAGTAGGCCCAGAATACTACACATAAGGAAAAAAAAAAAATAAAGACATTGGGGGTATGAAAATGAAAGAATTCTATGAAATGTAAAGATTTCTTATCAGCACTCTTCCTCCAATTTTAAAATGCACTTTTGAAAAAGCATGGTCGTTTAAAATAAAAGAATCTATGTGGGGCTGGCAAACAGCTCACTTGGATAGCATGCTGCTTTGCCAAGGGCATGTCTGAGGTTACGGCCTGCTTCCAAAGCATCCACGGTCTCCTTCATTCTCTCCCCGGTTCTCAGTCTAGGGAGGGAGGGAATCTGTGTGTACCGGTTCAGAATGTGAGTGTTTGTTTTGTGCAAGGAGCTGTACTGAGGACTGGAGACAGAGGTAGCAGACACTGACTGAGGCACTGTCACAGGTAACTAAAAATAAGCTAGGAAGGGAAAGTGCTGGCCTGCTATCCTGGAATCAAGTTTGGTCAGTGGGGACTAGTACATAGCACGGGTAAAGAAGCTTACGAGAAACTGAAGCTAAAATAAAGGATATGAGACTCAAGTTGCATTAAAAAGAGCCAACAGATTCTAAATATATTTCCAGACAGCAACGTGTGAAGATAAGGACTTTGCCACAACAGTAACGTGATCATGTACATTAAGATAATAATGGCTGGAACATGGCGGAAATAATAGGGAAGAGCGCCAGAAATGTCAGAAGACCAGTTACTGAATAAGGGTGCTTTGGTCTTGGGTAGCAGACATGAAAACTGAGAAAAATCACAGGTTCTGGAAATTCTAGCAGATTCTGCAGAGGAGAATCTGACAACTTCCAAGTTCCTGGAATAAACTGAAAGGGTCACAATGATCAGGAACTCATTTGGAAATGCCAAGCCTGAAGCATCTCCAGATACTACAGTGAAGGAGTCACCAGTCAGTCAAGTGGATGTGTCAGTTTGAACAGAAACTGACACTGGAGAGACTCTGCATGCAGGCAGTGATATAGCAATGGGCACGATCGAGATGAGATGCAGCCAGTGGAGAAAGTCCCAGTCCCGAGTATGCCTCTATTTAAGGAGCAAAAGAAAAGGAGTTCTTCTTTTCTTATTGTCACTAGAGTTAAAGGGGCAAGGGCGCAACAATGCCTGTACAACAAATCCAATGTGTCTGGTATTCATTTTTTTTCCTTCCTTACCTTTTCCTGCCTTCCTTCCTTTGGTTGATAGAACAGAGAAACTTGACAAAGGGAAACAGAGAGGGCAAGCGAGAGATCTGGAGCACTGTCTAACCAACCACTCCTGAAGCTTCTCTCCTGCAGCTGGGGGGTGGGGTGGGGGGAGGGCTTGAACCTGCACTTCTGTGTCTATGCATGGTAACCTCCCCAAGGAGGAGCCAACTGAGAATGAGAACTGGCAGTGATCTTTTACTTCAGAGATGCACAGATAGCATGACAATTCTGCTAAGAGGAAAACTGAACAGATTAGGCGACGCAGAGATTTAACTAAAGAATATTCAAAGTGAATGAAAGGTGAGAAAAAATAGCAAGTATCTCTTAAGCTATGAATGACAAAGACAAATATAGGAAGGCAGTACAGAGGACAACAAAAAAAATTTTTTTTATATTTTATTTTATTTATTCCCTTTTGTTGTCCTTTATTGTTGTTGTCGTTGTTGGATAGGACAGAGAGAAACGGAGAGAGGAGGGGAAGACGGGGGAGAGAAAGACACTTGCAGACCTGCTTCACCGCCTGTGAAGCGAACTCCCCTGCAGGTGGGGAGCCGGGGTTCGAACCAGGATCCTTATGCCGCCGGTCCTTGTGCTTTGCACCACCTGCGCTTAACCCGCTGCGCTACAGCCCGACTCCCAACAAAAAAAAATTTTAAGGAAACTTTAGAGGATGTGAGTAGTCCGGGCATGTCTAATGCATATTGAGTACAGGCCAATTCAAGAGAAGAACTTAAAACTATCTTATATTTGACAGGGTAGAATGGAACATGGACCCTTAACACAAGTAGAAAAATGCTCACTGACAAAAAAGAGACATTAGAACAATGTAGAAAAATACACAATGGAAGAAACTGCAGGTCAAGCTATAGGCTCAATGGTTAAAAATATGAAGTGTCCTACAGACATGTTCTCCTTGCTCTAAATAGGAGGCAAAACTGTTTCTTATGGGTGAAGATATCAGCGGGAGAAGTGATGAAACGGCTGACTAAAGAGTGAGTCTTCTGGTCAGTGTGGGGGGTTTTGTTCAAGGTTTGAACTACAAAAGATGGTGGCAGTAACTAACTGTGGGGTTTCTTCCAGCAAAGACACAGGAAAGGCTAGCTGCCAGGTTTACACAGGATTGTGGCAATATTAGATGGAACTGACAAAAGGATGAGAGGACAGGAAACATTAACATTAATCAGCAGTGAGCACAGCACTAATGGCCAGGCCGTGTAAGAGGCCTGCATGTAGGATTCCTTTAACCCACGTGGCTATCATCCTAACTGGCACATTCCTCTCATTTTATAGATGAGGAATTAACTACTTTGATAATGGCCACAGGCAGTCAAATCTGAAGTCTGAAATTCAAATTGGGATCAAAATTTTTTCCATTTAATTAAAAAACGAACATGATATAAGAGTAAGTATGTGCATAATTTTTAACTACTTTTTATCAAGAGAACAACGAACCATGAAATTACTCAGTAAGTCCTTTTATCTTAGTGTGAGGACTTAAGACTCGTCACATCTAGAACTTGAAGACAGCAGGGATAAACTAACTTATTTATATCCTAGACATTAGGATATAGGCTTTCACATTATTTTATTTGCCTCAAAGTGTCAATCCAAGATGGATCTATATCCTGAATAGGAGATAAGACTCAGAAGAGATGGTTTGTTACACTTCTTATTAAAGATGAAAACCAGGGATAAGAAGCCTGAACAAAAGAAAATGTAAAGCTGTTTGCTTCTACTGGAAATTATCTCTAACCACCACTTTGTTCTACTAAGTAAAACAAGACCTTACAACTTAAATAATGACAGAGAAATCAAAACTAAAAATAAAAATGAGTAAACCCTTGGAAAAATCATGATTGCCAACTCCCAAATATGAACCCTGAAGTATTAACTCATTAGGCTTGTTAATAATAATTAGACTTTGTGAGCCTACTTTCATTCTAACAATCATACTAAAAGTGAAAACACCTGATGATTTAATAGCCCTGAGAGTTATAAAAAGTTCAGCTAAACTTGATGTTTTCTAAATTGTCTTGTTGGAAAAAAAAACACTTTTCTTGACTGATGAAAATAAAAGAGGGGGAGGGAGATAGCTTACGTGGAACACATGCTTGGTTGAGCATGAAACCCTGGGTTCAACTTAGGGAACCAAGAGAACACCATGGGTGGCAGCTTACTGGCAGCTGGATGTTGTGGGATCTCTTTTCTCTCCCTCACTAAAACAAAGAATGAAAATTTTAGCCCAGGGAGGATACTCAATGTGGTATTGCTTCAGTGCCATTAAAAAAGGGGGGGCGGGGCTGGGTGGTGATGGTGGTAAACCCAGTTGAATGTGTGTGTTACCTAAGTTCAAGCCCCTAGTCTTCACTTGCAGGGGGAAAGCATTGATGCTGCAGGGCTGCAGGGGTCTCTCTCCCTCTCTGTCTTCCCCTTCCTTCTCAATTTCTCTGTCTCTACCCAGTAAATAAATAAAAAGTAGTGACAGCAAAATTCAATATACATAATCTGAAAATCACATATACTATAGAAATTTACTATTAGGAGAGAGGTAGCAATTCTTGTAATTACTACGAAAATACTTGTGTCACTATGACACCCTTGTGTCATAGTGACACAAGATAAGAAGATAAGAAGAAGATAAGAAGACTTAGGTCATACAAACATATAAGCCAATATTTAGCTGTCATCTCTTACACTGTCACTCAACCACCCTTACTCAAATAAAGATACAGAGTAGTATGTCTTCCATATTCCATATTCCTTTCAGCTTTCCATTCTAATCACTTAGTAACATAGGAACAATTAAGGTTAATGGAAGTCCCAGCAATCAAAGTGCTGTAAATATCCCAGATACTGTGTGTGGAAATGTCTAATTTCTTTTTTTAAAAAAAAATTTTACTTACCATATACATTAGTATGTCTCTAATCATCACCATAGCTGTTTGATGATCATTCCAAGCTTGATTTAGCGTCTGAAGAAAGTTGTTATTCAATGAATTTAGTACATCTTCTCGCACCTAGTAACAGAAGAGTTTATTAGCTTGTTAAACAGAGACACACTCATACATACATGTGCACAAATGTTCGATAAAGTACTGAAATAGAATCTTAAATTTTAAATGAAAGAAATATATAATAGGTCGGTAGCTATTATTTTAAGCTACAATATAACCAATGTAGAGGTGTGTTATTCTGTGTGTGTGTGTGTGTGTGTGTGTGTGTGTGTGTGTGTAGCCTAGATGTCTCAACCTCAGAATCACAAAACAACCTCTAAACATTTCTGGGTTCTCTGATGACTTAACATCACTGTCAGCACAAAATTCTACTGATAAATGCTTACAATAAACTACAAATTCACACAGATTGGCCCACAGTGCTGCTCCAACTTCTTATTACAGGCCCCGCTCCCTATCCCATCATTAACAACAGTGATTCTGGAGTCAACTATCTAGGTTTGAGTTCCAGCTCCTTCACTAGCTGTGTGACCTAGCATGGTAGACAAATCACTTAATCTCTGTGCCTCAATTTTCTCATACGTGGAAACAGTATCTGTTTTGTGGAGCTGCTGTAAGGTCTGAATTATCACAAACACACCCAGGACAACACCTGGCACTCAGTACACACTTGATGAGAATAAGCTATTAGCAGTGTGTCACAGCTACGATGGAGCTGCAGCAGGAAATGTGCTGTTTCATCACCAGCAGGGAGGCTCGTCTTCCCTGAACATCCTGTTTCTGCTCTTTCCCCTTGCCTGGATTTCCTCCCAGGGCACTTAACCCTACTACACCCTCACAACACATGAACTGTGAGTCACGCAGCAGCAGGGATTCTAGCCTTTCTATGTGTACCTCTACTCCTAGAACAGTGCTTGGCATAGAGAAGGGCCTTATTACACCCCCACTACCCCACATCATGATCAACCTCTCACAGAGAATGCTGTTTTAGAACCTGCCTATGTGTGAGTCTGAAATGCCTTCCTAATACAACCCTGATAAGACTACTCAGATTTCAAATAGTTCTTTCTATGGTCCACAAGCAAATTGCCACCGTCTCTGATAACAAGTCAGGAACTACCACTCCTTCCTGTTATGTTATCAGTTCAATGAAAAGATCACTTGACAAGGAGAATCTGGAGCCTGACTGTAACTTCCAGAAGTTGTTTTGTTTGTCCCCCAAGTTCCTACAGCACTTTGGGGGCTACCTTAAAGCTCCAGTTAACTGAAATTCTACCAATCTTTCACGACCTTGTTCAACTTTCAAAAAAAAAAAAAATCCAATGTAAAGAGACATCTTCTACCTCCAAATATCTTTTACTGTAGATAATTGCAGAAGCATTTAAACTTCTTAGGTTGGGGAGAATCAGAAGTTATGTTGCTTTATGAGAAATAATTTTATGAGTACTGAAGTTACATAGTAAAATGCCACTGCTTTTTTAGGCTGAATGCAAGCGACTACAAGTGTCAAATGAAAGAAAAATACACTTTTTAACACATTTCCCCCATCAAGTAGAAGATGTTCAAACTGCAAAAGCATCATCAAATTTTCCCTATATAGGTGGAAAACAGGTCAATAAGGGATTTCAGTGATGAGACATTAGACACCCCTACTTAATACACTATAAGAAAACCACTCATCTGTGGCAAACAGAGAATGTTATTCCAGTCTTTATCCACAAGACTAAATAAGGCCCCCGACTTCAACTTGTCTCACACAGCAACTAGCCCATGAACCTGACTATTCCAAAAGCAATGAACATACACGGCAGCTTGATGAAAGCGCTGTGTTAAACAGCCCTATGAAAAGTGGGTAATGTGAGTTTCCTGTCAACTCACAAAGACCAGCATTTGTCAATTTCCAAGGTAACTAATGTTTAAAAAATATGCAATCTGCAATGCCTAGAAAGTGAGTCTATTCACAAAAATTTTCACCAAGTTTCATATTCTTTCACTGACATGCTGAATTTTCAGTAGAAAGTAAAAGTGTGAGGAAACTGAAACACACAAACACACTATCTTTTCCACTACACTATTATTTTACTTATTAAGAGGAATAGACGTATGTATTAAGACATTTAGTCAAGTGATTAATAAGGATTCAGGAGAACTTCTATGGATATACACCTTCTTGTAGTGAAATCAAGTTGAGAGCTGACTATGTTAAAGTGTGTCTGGCGTATTTGCTGAAGGAAAAACTGGCCAATGAAACAAAAAAGTATTAAAATGTTTCCTAAAAATCACTCATTATACTTTAAAGCAACACAAGTTCTCAAATTTTTATGTAACACCTCTGTATTTGTACCTATCTTGTAACAAAATTAAAGTGTGATCTACTAGCATAAGAAACATAAATGATAATATTGTCTTATCTTTATCACTCTTCAAAAAATTAACCCTGACAGATAAGTGAATTTTACATAGCAGAAAATAGCTGCTCTGGAGTTAACCTTTATTATATTTACTTTTAAATAGATATGCATATGCACAGATGTTAGAATTGGAATGAGCAAAAATTTCTTCCTTTAATAACTAAAACCCTCCCCCTTTTACTTTTATGTACTGGGAGTGGACATTTGCTCAAATTAGAATGAGGAAAACACTCAACCTTTATGAAGATTTCAAAAGGTTAATTTGACTTACAAACCAAAATACACATGAAGAAAAAAGTTTTCTGCAATAAGTCACTAACATAGTGCAGAAATTTTGAGAGGGCAGTGAGTATGTAATCTCATAAAGGCAAAGGGTTTTAGTATCAGGCAGCCAATGTCCACAAAAAGGCTCGTATGCCAGGGTTTTCAAGTAGCTGAGATATCTTTCAGTTCATAAATAAACTGGTTTATCCAGACCAGGAATATTTTTCCAAAGCAAAGTGAGATAGGTTAACAAGTCAAGACAAAAAGCCATGGAGGAGGAACCTCAAGCGCGCATCACCAAGGGAATGAAAGCAATCTGACAGGGTTTCCTTGTAGGTGCCACCATCCTTCTCTGCCACATTCCGGAAAAGGCAAAACTAAACTGAAAAGACCAGTGGCTGCCGGGGTGTCAGGGAGAGAGAGGCGTGATGAATAAGCAGATGATAGAATTTCTACAGCAGTGGAGCTACTTTGGCAGACACACTGTTATACTTTAGTTACTACCCAACAGAGTACACCCTATGAGACGTGAACCCCAAGGTGAGGTACGGACGGACTTTCAAGGGCAGTAGGTCATGCAGGGTCATCAGTCAGACCATGCACCTCCCTAAGAGTGCGATGCTGACAGTGGGGGCAGAAGGATATGGAAAATCTCTACCTTCTGCTCAAAGTTGCTCTGAATCTAAAACTTCCATTTTTATTTAAAGAAAAAACAAGGGCCAGCAAGATAACTCACCTGGATAGTGAGCTTGCTTTGTCAGATTCAAGCCTGTTTCTACTGCAATGGAGGAGGCTTCAGTGGTCTGCTGTTTCTATCTCTATCCCTCACGTGTGTCTGTCTCTCACCCCCCCAATCTCGTCTATCTGAAAAAAATTTGGCTCAGAATGGTAAAGCTCTAAAAATACAAAGAAAGGGGGCCGGGTGGTAGTGCAGTGGGTTAAGCGCACATGGCGCAAAGCACAAGGAACGGCGTGAGGATCCTCCTCTGAGCCCCCGGCTCCCCACCTGCAGGTGGGTTGCTTCTTCTCCCCTTCCCGCCCCCGTCTTTCCATCCTCTCTCGATCTCTCTCTGTACTATCCAACAACGACAGCAATAACAATAATAACAAAAATAAACAACAAGGGCAACAAAAGGGGGAAATAGCCTCCAGGAGCAGTGGATTCATAGTGCAGGCACTGAGCCCAGCGACAACCCTGGAGGCAAAATAAATAAAGAGGAAAAAAGGAACAGGGCCCTTGTTCCTTTTCTCCTATTCATTTACTTACTATATATATGTAAAAGACCTGGGCTTCTAGAGTAGCTCACAGGGCAGGAAAGCTGTCTTGCCACATTCACATAGAACTTTAAGCCCTGGGCCAGGTGGTGGCGCACCTGGTTAAGCACACACATTACAGTGCGCAAGGACCCAGGTTCAAGCCCCTGGTCCCCACCTGCAGGGGGAAAGCTTCACAAGTGGTGAGGCAGGTCTGCAGGTGTCTCTCTGTCTCTTTCCTTGTCTTCCTCCCCCTCCCTTTTCAATTTCACTCTGTCTCTATCCAGTAATATAAATAAATAAATTTTAAAAACGTTTAAAAAAAAAAAAAAAAGAACGTTAAGCCCTAAGACCATGGAACTCCATGGCACTAGGTGAGCTGGTGCTGTGGTGCCTTTCTTCCTCTCCTGTTTGTCCACCTGAATGAAAAGGCAGCCCAGGAGTGATGATGCAATTTAAAAATAAACTAAAGTAAATAAAACAAAGACACCTGATTGGAACACAACAGCCAGGACTAGTGAACCATTCACTAAAGACTGAGTGGCAGTAACCACTGCTATTCCTTTCCTCTGCACAATTGCCTTAATAGGCATGTTTTATACAGTTGTAGTAATACTGATGTAATTCTGAGTCCTGACTATTGTCAGAGTCCTCAACATTCAACATCAACCTGTGCTTCAGGAGAGAAATATACAATGTTATCGTATTTCCCAAGTACCACAACAATTTGGGGTCAACAATTTGGGGTCAAAAGTTAATAGGAATTAATGTAATTCTTAAAGTCATTTGAAATTTCAAGCTACTTTCAACATACCACCACCAAAAACATAATCTATTAATAGTAAATGTAAAGGTGGTGACATACCTGTGTTACCAGGCACAAGGAGCCAACTTCAAGACCCCAGTCCCCAACTGCAGGAGGAAAGCATCCCAAGTGGTGAAGCAGTGCTGCAGACTGAAGCGTGCTCTCTCTCTGCCCCCTTTCTGCCTATCGGGTAATTGTGAGGAGCCCCACAAAGCACCCTGCATTCCTGATAATATGGCCTATCTACATAATCATTGTTTTGCCTGAGAGATCCCCACCCATTCCATTCCTTTGATCTATCTTCTTTCTACCTGGAGACCCTCCCTGCCTGCAGGGTATTATTTATTAATCCTACCAGTTTAAACCCTCACAACAGTTGCTAAGGAAGTTCCTACCTTTCCAGCTCACTTCTGCCTTTCTCCACCCCCTTCCTAGCCATTTCCCTTTCTGACTTGCCAACTCTGGGTCTACCGGTTAAAAGCGTTGGCTCTCTGATCAGTAAAGACATTGCATTGCCACTCCGCCACGAGGTCATGAGTTATCTCTCCCATGTCGCTGAGTGAGTAGCAGCCCAGGCTAGCTCCAGTCGAGTTCTCTCCAACCCAGAGAGTTCACGCCCAGGAAGACGCACCCCACCCCCATGCTAGGCTCCTCACCTGACATTTCCCCCTTTCTTTTTATCTAATGGCCATAATATCAGGAATGCAGGGTGCTTTGTGAGACAGGGAGTCTGATAGGACGAGGCACACCTTTGGGGTTACTCCTGTCCTTCTTGCTCAACCTCTAGAGGCTAATAGGATAGACGCATTCCTCAGGTCAAACCCTGCCAAGCACATCCTCACAATTTCCCGACACCTCCCTCTTCATCTCTCTCTACTGTTTGCGTCTCTCCCTCTTCCCTCTCAATTTCTCTCTGTCCTATCATAATTCACTTACAGAAAAGTTTTAAAATCTTAAAATAAAGGTAAGCTAGACTCAATAAAAAATTTAAAGGATTGTTCTGCAGACACTGTTAAAACAACAAATATAAAGAAACTATGGACTGGGGGGGTGATCTATGACATACACTCCAAATAAAGTCTAATTTTGAACAGAGAAAGAAAATTCAATTTAAAAACTGAGCTACACAATGGAACAGACACCACTGAAAATAATGCTCAGCAGCAGCAACTGCACACATAGAAATATACACAACATTAGCCAATGTCAAAGTTTAAATTAAAACCATGATGAAGTATTAATCAATACACACCCACTGGAATGGCTAAAAAATACACCGACTACATCAAGTGCTCACAAATATTCAGAGCAACTAAAACACTCACACACAGCTGACTAAAACACAACAAAGCAGTCCAACAAGATATTACAAAGTTAAAAATATTCCATGACCCAGCAACCTCACTGCTAGATATTTATCCTAGAGATATGAAAACTTACTCATACAAAAACCTGTATTTACATGTTCACAGCAGTCCTAGCCTAGTCCTCATAATGTCAAGAAACTGTACACAGTCCAAATGGATAAACAAACTCTTGACACATTCACACAACAAAATATTGCCAAAGGAACAAGTTGTGGGTACATACATTAGCCTAGATATCTAAACTGTGCTGAATCAAAGATGTTAGACTCAAAAGCTTATGATTCCATTTACATGGCATTTTTGAGATGTTAAAACTGCAGTGGTAGAGAACAGGCTGCCAGGTGTTAGGAGTGAAAGGAGGGTGTGACTTAAATGGAGAGAGACTTCATAGTGAAAAAAAAAATCTGTGCGAGGGATTACACTGATCAATACATGGGGTAAAATTCATAGCACTGTACCTAGAAAAAAACTAGATTTACTGTTTTTGTATTTTTTTACCTTACAGCAATTGTAACTGTCACTAAGGCTCCCACTTTATTAGTATATCATCAACATAAGCTATAATGCCAATCTTCATACATAAAATCAATTTAAATTCAACATAGCAACTGTTTATAATTTTTAGTGTATCAACCTTATGAATAACTTACAATAATTCAAATGGACACGCTGTAGCCAAAGATAAAGGAAAAGGAACCTTTATCTTCCAACATTGTAATAAAATCTGTTCACTGTTTCATTAGCGTCCAAGTTACAAGAAAACATTTTCAAATCAAATTACTGTCAAAGAGGTGGAGAATGAAGTGGACAATGATGAGAGGCCAGCTAGCACGAAGCTTGACTACAAGCTCTTGATGTCATCACAAAATAACAAGGAGGTTGACTTGACCCTGGCAAAGCAGTTCTTGCTTGGGTTGAAAGACACAGTAATTTGCACAGTATCCCAACACTGACAAATACGATCACTTTTAATCATAAATTTAAAATTTTTCAACCTCTGCACATGAATGCCAGGGACAAGACTACAGTCAGTCCTGATTAAATGTCCAGCTAATGCAAACATGTTATCAGCTAAAACTAATTATCATTTGATTGACTGAAAAGAGACAGCATTTGAGAGCGATGGGGATAGAGCAAATGAGAGACACCTGTGACACTGCTCCATAATTAGTGAAACTTCCGTGCTGTAGGAGACTGGAGTCCTTACGTGAGGTAATGTTTGTGCTCAACCAGATGTGCTGCCAAGTCTCGATATCTTAGTTCTAAAGTTCCCTGAAACTAGAACTGATCCACACAATCAATGACACAAATTACTGAAGACTTCCCTTTTAAAGACACTCAAAACTCAGGGGCCGGGAGACAGGCTAAGGTGGGGAGATAGGGAGAGAGAAAGAGAGAGGGAGAGAGAAGGTGAGAGGGAGAGAGTTTGCGTGTGTGTGTGTGTGTGTGTGTGTGTGTGTGTGTGTTCATGACCAGTGAAGCAGTGCTGTGGTCTCTCCTTTGGCTTCCTCTCTGAGTCTAATCATAACAAAATACACACACACACACACACACACACACACACACACACCAAAGATTTTACTGAGAGTGGTAGAATCACATAGAGTGCAACGTCCCAGGGATTACCCAAGTGGTAAAAAAAAAAGTTTCAAAACTCAGAATAGCAATAAGTGGAAAAACACAAATTTCTCAAGTACAGAAATGTGCTTTTAATAAACTGTTTCCTAGACTTGTGAGAACTATGGCAGTTATCTTTAGGAAGCGGGGACATTGAACTTTGGTGGTAGGTATGATATGGAACTATACATTATAATCTTATAATCATGGAACCTACCACTAATCAAAAAAAAAAAGAAAAAGAAAATGTGCTCTTAATGTGATTTCATTTATTTTTATTTTTTTGCCTCCAGGGTTATTGCTGGAGCTTGGTGCCTGCACCACGACTCGACTCCACTGCTCCTGGAGGCTATTTTTCGCATTTCGTTGACCTTGCTGTAGTTGTTATTGTTACTGTTGTTATATATTGCTGCTGTTGGATAGGACAGAGAAATTAAGAGAGGAGGGGAAGACAGAGAGTGGAGAGAAAGACAGACACCTGCAGGCCTGCTTCACCGCTTGTGAAGGGAACACCTGCAGGTGGGGAGCCGGGGAATCGAACTGGGATCGAACTGGGATCCTTACGCTGGCCCTAGTGCTTTGTGCTATGTGCCTTTAACCAGCTGTGCTACTGCCCAGCCCCCTTTTAATGTCATTTTACATTAAACTACACACCATATCATGAGGCACATGTTAATCACACAAAAAACTTGGAAAAGTCTAAGAGGTGTCATGGGATGTAGCTTGCAAGTCCAGCTGCAATTAAATTCCTGCTACCCAACGGCCTCCACCCAGTCCCTACTGATCAAGGAACACGGTAATTTTAAGTGTGACCTGCTAGAAACCTGTATTATTTTAACATTAACCCAGGAGTTAAAACAAGCAAATTAGTATTTTCAGGTAACTGCCCGAGGCAGTTACTAACTAGAACTTGGTCGAAGCCACTTAAGCTTGTCTGGTTGGTTTATAAAGTATTACTGGGCTGACCAGATTGAAGACTTCCATCCCATACTCCATGAAGATGCCATGGACCCAGTGCAGGGCGAGCCCCATTCTCCCTGATTATGTGGTCTTGTAGGATCTCTACAGTAGGGTTTCCATTATTTTTAAGTGCCCTAATCGCTGGGTGGGTATCTGTTAAGTACTTCTCTACTTGTAGATTCTAAGTCATTCTGCCTATTTCAGCTCCCGAAACCAGTGTTTACATAAAAATGCAACATTTGCTGTGATCAAAAATTGCATTTCCAGCTACAACATTTGAATTTTTCAGAGTCCACCTTAAAAATTTTCAGTTAGTAAGACATTTCTACAAATTTTGCCTTTAAAGAATCATTCTCAAAGGCCTTTTTTTTTTTTTTTTTCCCATTTCTTCACATTACAGAGTAGGAAGACATAACCTATCATTAAGAGTCTTACTGCAAGAAGTGAATCAGCATAGGAACCGAGCCAAAGAGTATACGGAACATCCTTCCCAACTGGGAGGTTAGGGGGAGCCCACAGCTCTACACTAAGTCTAAGAAGCCCTGGTCGAAATGATGACAGTGATGGCACACTGTCTAGCTATTTCTATAGATGTCAAATGTAGTCAAGAGTGACAGCATAGGAGTGCAGCTACTGAAAAGTCAGCCTGACCGATTTCAAATCCCTGTTCCTACCCTAGGAACAGTGTCCATGAATAACTTAATCCATTTCTTGGTGAATCATTAGTTTTTTCACTTATGAAACAACCAATAATAGTATTCAAGAAACTGGTGTATGGGATTCAGTGAATTAATATAAATAAAACGCTTAGAAAAGAACTCACAGTAAATGCTCTATGAATAGTTGTTATTATATTATTTAGACATTTTTTACATTGAGTTGTCAGAAAAGCCATGATTGCATGGGGGGTGGATGGGGGATATGTCCTGACTTTTCCAAAAAGGTCACAATCCTCATCATCATCAGGGTACTTGTTAAGAATGTACAATCTCTGGTCCTACCTCCATCCTACCGAAGCAGAATGTACATTTTAAGAAGATCCCCAGAAAACTCAATTTTGACAAGTAAGCAAAAACAAAACACATGTATGTTCATAAAACACACGTACATGTTCACATATTATTTAACTTTACTGTTTCACTGGGTGTATAATAATTTACAACATACGCACTGCACAGTCTCTTATTTGCCTTGCCCACTTGGCTTCTGCACCTCTCACCCACCACTCAACTGACAACTCCCTGTACCAGTGTACTTACTACCTCTCCAGCCCTCCCAATTCCCTCCTGGTCTCCTATACTCAAGATAAGCTGCATTTGCTACGAAAGACCTTGGCTAGTTTAACTTTCATCTTGTATTTCCCCTTTCTTCAAGGTATATACACTCGTATTACTTTTAAACTCTCATCTCTCACTTGATTCTTACTTTCCACTTAGCCACAGACATTTCTCCAAAACTAAAAGGAATTTTTATTTCATACTTTGAGAAGTCTGTAATGCTGTCAACCTGCTATTTGCATAGCAAATCTAAGTTTGGTGAGTAGATGGTACAGTCTCTTATAGTCACACAAGTAACAGCCCTCAAGTTTCTGCATCTGTAAGAAGGCTCTGCTAAAGTAGGAGAATAATCTTACTTTTACAGATATACTACGCTGAGAATTCACAAGCCACAAGAAATTCCTGAATGATGGAAAACTCACTGCCCACTTGATGTTTTTCAATTTAACAGTATCACTCTCATTCTTTCACTTACTTTTAGAATAAAGATGATAATCTTGAGCAGAGAAATCAGACAAGTATTATTAAAAAAAGCAATATGATAGACACTATAGGAAAGCTTTTCCTTGACTGCTGTCAAAAAATTATTTGAGTGTACTTCCGTAAAACTAGTGAAGCATTTTCTAAGTTTAAACATTTCACAAAAAGCACACTGAAATCTGAAATACTTCTGAGTGCCCGTATTCCCCACTCATTCAGACAGTTCAAGTATTTACTGACTATTGCAAGCAAGCAAAGTAGGATGCTAGGTACCTCTGGGACACAAGATGCACTGTCACGTGAAAATCTCCACATGGGAAGGGGGGAAAGAGAAACCTAATGCCACTACTCATGTGACTTCCAGAGCACTAGAGAAATCATTAGCTTCAAATAGGAGACACTACAGAAACCAAGACAACATATTTTCTTAATTTTATACATAAAATGTGTTACAGATCAGAGCAAATAAAAAGTGCTTTGAATACGGCAGCCCTTTAAAAAGCACAGTTTAGCCTGTTAGGACACTGATAATTTGTTTCATGTCTGAGGCC
Organism: Erinaceus europaeus; assembly: GCF_950295315.1. Lineage (NCBI taxonomy): Eukaryota > Metazoa > Chordata > Mammalia > Eulipotyphla > Erinaceidae > Erinaceus > Erinaceus europaeus. Next base: position 7,038,500 of record NC_080168.1, read on the forward strand.
CGACAGACCACAAATTCAATCCCCAGCACAACCTTATGCTGGAGCTAACCTATGCCCTGGGGTGCGTGCATACATATCATAATGAACAGATAAAGCTTTAAAAGAACAAAAATATATCCTTTGCTTAAATATTCTAATAGCACATTTCTGAAAGTCAAGATTTCTCTATGACAATAAAGCAGTGTCAAGAAAAGTGGTAATTCTGAACCTGCTGGCTGGAATGAAAAACAGAAAAACTAAAGTGTATCAGACAACAGTGTAAATTGTTATCTGTGTGGTATTCTGCTCCTAGTGGCTAAGACAATGAAGTATGCTGGCTGTCATCACAGAATTAGCACCAGAGTTCAACTATGAACAGGAAACCTGGAAAAATATGCTGTAGAACATACACAAACCAGGAAATGTGGCGATTGGTCTTTTTGTTCGCTTGAGAGCTATTTAAGAACATGAATCTATGAGTAGTTGCCAGCAGACTGGAACAATTTATACCCAAAACAAAACAAACAAGCCAGGGGCTTACAACCCAAATTATAGTGTGTTTTATTAATAGTGAGATGTCCTTAAACAGTAGTCTGATGTAGATGCAGTAATAAACTTGGGTAGGTAGATGGATCACAACTATATAAAGAGAAAACACCTCACAAGTTCAAGGATACAGATCTTGGCAGTATCCATTTCATTGGCATTATTCTGAGACTTACTTCAGCAATTCTTGAGTATCAAATACATAAGAGAAAGAGAGACATAAAGGTGAATGAAACAGGTTCCTAAGTCTATTCATTCACTCACTAGAAAACAGAACAGAAAACAAGACAGAAAGGGATTCTTGGACTCAATATTTACAGTCTGCCCAACAATGGAAGCAAAAACAGCTGCTACCTGGACATGAATGGACCTGCTAGTAACACCTTAAACCTGACTCTCCCCCACATCGGTCCTCTTCTAGGCCTTTCCAAACAGAAGCCACACACTCTCCTGTGCTCTATGGCTGCTATCTCCCCTCTCCAATAACCCTGCCCCCCACTAAACGCACTGCAGCGATCACATTCTTCACACCCAAATCGCGTCACAGCATGTTCAATCAATGGTTTGTATACCTAGCTCAGAGCCTTCTTTGGGCTTGTGTCATTAGTCTAATCTACTCTTATATTCAGTATAATAATATAATACTTTCTTAGTCTAGGAAAACAAGGGCAGAGGAAATAGCAAAGAATGAAAGCTAATGAAGCACTGAAGATGGCACTCCCTAAACTTTTTCCTCCATCTCCTCTATACTCTAGTGATTTTTTTGTCTTTTCTTTAAGGTTAAAAACCAATGGTTGTAGGCTAGTTGAGATGACTGCCAGTTATGGTTTGTGCCTTGCCAAGCGCATGGTACTAGGTTTGAGCTCTGGTACCACATAGGAAGTGCTATGGTACCAGAGTCATTTTGGTGGTGTGGTGTGTCTCCCTCTATCTCAGAATCAACTCCTTTATCTCTTCCAATGCAGGGGGGGGGGGGCTCAAAACCCAGCATGTCTAGGAGTTTTCTCCGAGCAGCAGTAAGTGCTACATTTTTAGGCTGATAATTCTGTATGGCCTGCAAACAATCTTATAAATATCCAAATGGGACCTGGGGAGACACCCTAATGGTTTTGCAGAAAGACTTTCAGGCCTTGAGGAACCAAGGGTCTCAGGTTCAGTCCCCGACACCATCATAAACCAGAGCTGAGTAGTGCTTTGGTAAAAAATAAATAAAATCTAAATAAATATCCAAATGGTCCCTGGCAGGAAAAGATGGTTCCCCACCCCTGTTCTACCTAAATGAAACCACAATCAGGAGCAGTGAAATCATTCATGCATGAGACCTAGGCTCTGCAAAAAAATAAAAATAAATAATAATCCTTTCTTTCATTCCTTCTTTTTTCTATTTCTTGATAGAGACAGAAATTTAGGGAGGAGGGGAATAGAGAAGGAAAGTGAAAGACACCTGCAGCACTACATGCCCTGAGAGTAGGGACTGGGATCTTGAACCCAGGTCCTTGCACATGGTAATATGTGCACTCTACACAGTCTGCCATCACCCTGTACCCCAACTTAGTTCATTTAAAAAATAATAAAAATCAATAGTTCTCATCACCCTAACAAACCAAACTCCTAACGCTTTTCAAAGCCTAGTCTAACCAAACTTACCATTCTCACTTCACTCTCTACAAAAGCACTGAAAGTCCACCCGCACTGATCTGGCCATGCTCACATCAGCTTGCCTCTTCTACTTGTGCCATTTTCCCCACGAGAACTATGTTGCCTTTGTTCACATGAGGAATTTTAAGCAGTCCCTTAGAACTTATCAAAGTGACCTCTTCATTTCACTTTGTTCTGATTTCCCTGTCAATTCTGATTACTTCACTCAAATTGAGAGCTTCCGTTTCTGTGAACCTCTGAATTAATCTTTCTGCTAAAAAAAAAAAAAAAGAAAGAAAAAAAAAAGAAAAAATCATTCTTGAATGTTTCTACCAATGCCCTTCACAATTCACTGAGATCAATCCAATTGTAACAAATTTTGCACATAAAGGCTATTAAAATCTAATTCAATCACATTTATCTCATGAAAGTACTTTAAAAAGCTTTAGTGTAACTGGCTTACAAAACAGCTCAGACTGTACCATAAAATTAGCAGCTTTATACTTCTTCCTCAACATTTTTTTAAATTTCAGCCTTATTCCTGCACGCAGCTAGTACCCTCAGACGAACATTTTAATTTACCTACAAATAAACATAATATTTAAACTTTCATCTTTCCTTCTCATTTCCCTTCTAAAAATGAGTCAACGTACCAGTGAAAATAATTCCAATAGAAACATTTTAGCAAGTGAAAGTGCACGTACTAGAAATAAGCAACATGATAATACTCTATTGAAAAAGGTTTTGTTTACCAAAGTAAGTAAATAAACACCCAAACACAGAGAAGGAAGTGATCTAAAAAATGAAGACATCTCCCTTTAAAGTTTCAATTTCCCTACCTGTAAAACAAAGTGGCTAGAACTGATCAGGATTACAAGGCAGGTTCAAGAATAGAAGTTCAAAACACAGAGATACGGGATACAGCACAAATACATAGTAGTTCAGTGACTGAACGGAACAGGTCCTCAACAGGCTGTTTTCTGAATGAATGAATGAATGAATGAATGAATGAATGAATGAATGAATGAATGAATGAATGTAAGTAAGTAAGGAGAATGAAGATCCATCCTCTTGGGGGTGGTGCACTGGGGTAAGTGCACCTAGTACTAAGCCAAGGACCCACGCAAGGATTCGGGTTGGAGCCTCCAGCTCCCCACCTGCAGGGGGGAAGCTTCTCAAGTGGTGAAGCAGGTCTGCAGGTGTCTATCTTTGACTCTCCTTTCTCAATTTCTCTGTCCTATCAAAAAAAAAGTGGATAAGATAGCTATCAAGAGCAGTGGATTTGTAGAGCGGGCACCAAGACCCAGCAATAACCCTGGAGAGGGGTGAAAAAAAGATCTATCCTCTTTATAGCAATCCTCCCAACTCAACCAAAGAGAAGATATTATCTGACTACTAGCATAGATGGATGAAAGTTCAAAAACTATTGTGCTTTGTAGCCACAAGAAGCTGTTTTTAGCAGCCTGGGAGTTGATACAGTGTATAAAATGGTAGAGCTTCAAGCATGAAGTCTTGAGTTAATCCCTGGCAGCATATATGCCAGAGTGATTCTCTGGTTCTCCATGCTTTTCTCTTTATAATGAATACATACATCTTAGTAAGATGTTTCTAAAACACTTAGTTATTAAACATTTCTCTTCATCTATGTTTTTAACAAGAAAACAATCTATCAATGTATACAAATTAGCTTTTATAAACTCATTTATGAAGCTGCAATATTATTAGCTACTATCACGAAGTAATAATCTGAATTATTATTCTCTAGGGAAATTAAACACAACGCAAATCTAAGAACGCCATTAAACACCACAAAATGAAGACAATAAAGTTCTTGTCTCATTAAGACCAAAGAAAGTATCTCTCCTGATTTTAAAAAGCTGAAAGGTTGGGAGAAAAGGAAAGTACTTGTCACTTTACATGCTCACTGTTTCCAATTTTACATGTCCAGTCCTTCTCAAAACTAGGTTTGTATAATGAATTTCACTGAAATCTTAACACTTCCAAATGAAGTTCTCTTTTCTATCCTAAATCTGCATTTTAAAAATGAAATCACAACTTAGTTGTTCCAAGGGCCCAAGACATGAAAAACACCATCAGTTTACCGACAGGCAAGATCTTTTCCTCTTTGAAATGTACCTTGAAAGTACAAAGGTTTTCCTACACGCACTGTCAAAACAATGGTGCCAACCACCACTACCATTTCCCCAAACTACTGGATTATTCCTTTCTCTTTCTCATATTTCAACTTCTTCTAATTTATTTGGCACAGAGTAATAGGGGGTGGGACAACACACGTGTTTATTATTACAAGAGAAAGCGACCACAGAATCATTCCAGCATATGTGGTGCCAGAGGTTTGCCTTAGGGCCTTATACATGCAAGTCCTGCACTCGACCTGCTGAGCCACCTCCTGAAAATACCCCCAGAGTGGTATTTTCAAAACCTACAACAGCTCATGTAATGAATCATCTTGTCTAAAATCCTTGTGATTTTTCAAGTCATTCAGAAATGGCTTCCTAAAATAAAGGCCATGCAATTGTGTCTGATGTCCTTTTAAGAGCTTCCAGGCCTGGCATGATTCAACTTTTGCTTTTCTCTCCACACTCAACCGTACCCCATTCCTCCCCACTGCCACGTCTTCATTTCCCATTCAAAATAGACATTTCCCCCATTTCTCCACTATGAGCAGTCCTCATAGTGATGCTTTCAGAATCACTAAAAGGTAAACAGTGTGTGAGACTGAAGACAGTTGTTTTCACACAGCAGACTTTGCTTACACCACTCTCTCATCATGTAGCCAGGTCCCACCATGTAGAAACAACAATAAAGGTTTTCTTTTGAGTGAGTAGTTATCTCCCCTAAACCCTAACTGGCAGAATAAATTGAGACCTCCCACATCAAGGGACAAACACTTAGGACTACCATGTGGGTTCTGTCTGTCAGTTAATCTCTTTAGGCAATGTGTCCCCCTCAAACAACAGTACTGCATTTATTTATACACCTATTAGATAATTTGCATAGACAGGAGAGTGAAAAACGTAATCCACTTAAACTAAGTCACTCATTAAATGTATTGGAATTAAGAGTTTTCCCAGTCAGAAATTTAATGGATTCTGAAGCTGGAGGGAGGCACTAGGGGGTATAGAAAAGCTTCAAGATGATGGTTACATGCCTGTGTAAGAAGTGAAAACTAAGAACTTAAGGTACAAATTTTTAATTTCATTAGTATGGTCAATCTGAATACAAGTTCTACCTCACCATATTTCAAAGTTCAAAGTTCAGTCACCTCACATTCTGACTTCCCTTCTTACCCTCACTTTTTGGATGAGTCAATTCTCAATCACAACACCTAACTCCATGTTTTTTCTGCATCTGTGCACAAGCCGAAAAGAACTGCTAAAAATAAAATAAAACAAAATTAAATTAAAAAAAAGACTAATCACACATTCACAGCAAGTCCTATTAAGTGGTCCTTTTCCTCACTTGCCACTTCTTTGCTGTAATTTTCAGAAGGGTTATTGCAAGTCACTTCAAATCTCTTTCAGAAGCATGACTTAATAGATTCACAAAAGGTTTTAAAACCAATTGTACTAAAGAATCTCAAAGATATTACTCTCAGCTCCACTTTAATTTAAATAAAGCAGCAACCATGGAATTTAAACAACTATAGCTTAACTAACACTTGAAGCCCCTCACACATCCTCAACATTAGTGGTTTTACTGCATCCTGACCTATTCAGAAAGCCTCAGAAGTCCTGGTGCGCAATGGTGGAGAAAGACCTAGGCTGGGGGTGAGAGGGCTTCCCGTTCAGTGAGATGACAAATTTTACTCATGTGTCAACAACAGTATCAGAAACCATTAATCCCCTCCAATTAAAAAAGGGGGGAATAAGAAAGAAAACTCATTTCGAAGCTTATACTGCCTAAAACAAGGAGTTTCTTTCTCCATGTCCTTGACTCCATACTTTCTCGTGTGAAAAAAATAAGCTGTTCTAGTCTTTAATAGCTCTGGACAATACTCTTCCACCCTTTTCCTTTTTTTTTTTTTTTTTTTGATGTCAAGCTTCTAAAATTTGAGCTCTCTATTTACCATTCCTACTTGGTATAGTATTCCCCTGAAGACTCACTCCCTGGCCCCAGTTCTCCCGTCCTATAAATTCTCCCACCTATTCCTGAACACTTGCCACCAAGGTCTAACCATCAGTTCCCGCCCAAGCTCTAAACCCGACCACCTCCAAGCACTGCTCTCCACCCGAGCTCCTTGTTGTGACCTCTCTTAACTCGGCTCACAGGCAGAATGATTTCTGTGCCGCTTGCCCACCATACTGTAAACTTCCCAGTGTGATTTGAAGCGCAGTCTGTTGTCTTCTCTACTCATCCCAAATCCATTCCCACTATAGCCTTCACAGTATTTCTTACTAGTAGTACCAATTTCTTTCATAATCAAACTCCACCCAGCATGACTACAACATTTCTGACATCATCCATTCAGTTCTAGGCTATCACTTTCTTCAGGCTTCTCCAGGTCTTCTGCTTCCCACAGATATACCCCCAATTTCTCTACATTTCTATCGCAATCCTCACATTAATCTTCTGAAAACAGTCTAGCACACTATCAGCCCCTTTAAAAGCCCCAGTAAGCCTCCATTGTGAGACTTGGCATCCACTTCTCATTGAACTCTTCCCAGCCCATCTCTACAACATTGTAAAGCCCTAACCCCCTGAATTACATATTTCAGTCAAATTTAGACTGCCTCCTAATGTCCCCGTTTACTCGTATGCAGTCAGTCAGGTTACCATCTGCTATCCACACTGTCCACATATGTCCCAAACTGTTCAACTGTATGCTTTTCTCTGAATGCTTACAGACCAGGATAATCTCCCCTCACTGCATGCCCTAGTCATTTATTGCCTACACACTCATTTGCCATTTCATTGCATAATGCCTCCCACTGGTCTCTGAATGTGTGTAACATCTCTCACATCAGGGTAAAAACAAACCAGAACATAGAATTGCATCTTCTGCATCCACCATGTTGTCCTACAAAGTTGTGCACAGGAAGCACTTAACAAGGATCTAATTTCAGGAAGATCACAATTCACTTTGCTTCAGGAGTTACTACAGAAAGCTGCTAGTGCAAAAGAAAGGAACTGTAGACACAACAGAAACAGAAGTAGCTATTTTGTAATCATCAACGTAATAATGATTCGTGCAAGAATCATCAATGGCCACTAACGCCACCATCACATAAAAGTTTATTGGGGAGCAGGATATTTACACAGTCTCAAAATATAATGGAACAGATTACTTATGAATTACAAAGGGAAAAAAAGGTACCTTCACAGTGGAGAAATCTGGCGGACACCAAGTGATCAAAGTTAACATCACCAATAATGGGATAAACTGACATCATGTGCCTCCTGATGTGATGCACTGAGGACACAACGTCACTTATGTATTATTCCTGCCAAAAATGCATAACCTGAAACTAGTCATGAGGAAACAGTCAGACAAACCAAAAACTGAGGGACAGTCTACAAAACATCTGACCTACACTCTTCAAAAATGTCAATGTGCTAGAGACAAAGAAAGGCTGAGAAACTGAATGTGTGATCCTGGACTGGATCAGGGAACAAACTGCTATAAAGACCATCTCTGCTACACAGGACAACTGGTGAATCTGAATGTGGACTGCACTGAGTAACAGTAGTATTAAAGTTAAACCATCTGATTTGGAACACTGTTCTTTGGCTATGCATGAGAATTTCATATTCTTAGGAAAAATATTTTGAGTTACTTTAGGGGAAATCAATCTAAAGTTCAACAACAGTATTTATAGTAGTATTAACAAATATCAATAGAACAGTGGCAAAATATTACAAAGGAAATTATACTGCTGCAACTTTTTCACATCTCAAAATAAATTTAAAAAAATCAAATGCCCTAATAGCATACAAAAACTGTGAAACGTTTTTATTTCTCTGTGGTATTTAACATTTTATTTGACAGCATCAAAGCAAGCCACACTTGCACTAGAAGAAACTGCTATAGAAAAACATTTGTCTCCAAAGAGCAAATACACCTTTTTGAACCAAAGATCCACTTTGCAATGGTGACAGCCCACAAACTACTTTATCTTGCAAAACGATTAACATTTACTTTAGCAAAACTCTATTAAAACAAGTCCATATCAATTGATAAAAAGGCTATCTTTTTTCCTACGTAGACAATCATTTTTAAAACAATGTATTATAGTTTACTATTTGCAAATATACAGAAAAATAGTGAAAGCTAAAATGGGCTGATTCAGCATTTTAATGAAAAAATAATTATCAATTACCTGTAACATTAATAATAAACCTTTTTAAATTACTGGAAGTATACTTCCATACTTAAGTTATAGAGAACATACATATTACTGATCACAACTTCGTCTTTCTTCAGTTACCAAGAATTCTGATTTAGCAGGTAAGTTTTATGTAAAATTTATAATACAGACATAACAGACTCAGTATTACTCTTTAAAAATCGAATACCTCTAGGCAAATAAAATATAAAGTACTTCCTAGGTTCAACACAATTAACAATAGTTCTTTCAAACCTGCATACCTTATTTATGAGATGTTCAGTAACAACTTCTCTTAGTCCAGTGTAGAGTTTTTCTCCGTGTTTATGCAAAACCATTGTATATGCATTTCTATAGAGCTCCTCAAAACTAAGTCCACTGTTATTCTTACGCTGGATTTCTTGAATTGCATTTTTCAGAAGGTCCCAAATGCTGTTTACATATTTTTCATCCATGGTCATCTATAATATCCAAGAGAAAGATACAAAAAACAATGATTGAAACAGCTTTCTGAATTTGTCAGTATAATATTTCATTATATGATTATGACGAATCTGCATTAATTAGAAGCATGTCCACAATTTGTTTTAACAGAAATGAAGGAGCATTTTAAAAGTCACTTTTACAACTAATAGAAGCAACTTCATTTGTTTATTTGTTTATTAATGGATAGACAGTAAGAAAGTTGTTAACGGACAGAGACAAGAGACACCTGCAGCCCTGCTTCACCACTTGTGAAGCTTTCCCCCTGCAGGTGGGGACCAGGGGCTTTGAACCTGGGTCCTTGCAAACTGTAATGTAAATGCTTAACCAGGTGTGCCACCACCTGGCTCCTTAGAAGCAACTTTTAAAAAATCCTTTTGAGACTTCCATTTTATCTGCAGCAGAGTCCTCCACTTTAAATAAAATTACAACACCTAAAATTAACACCTGTGTTATATAGTCAGCATACACAGTATTTTCCCACTAAGCTAATTTACTGAAAATAAGATACAAGTGTAGAGAGATGCTGAGCCTGGAAAGGTTCCCTGGTCAAGAAAGCACTGGGGGTATGGATATTATCTTCCTTTCCTCAAGAGTTATAGATTCTTCAGCCAATAGTAAGACTGGAAGAAGACTGCGATGAAGAAGCAGCAAGCAAACGCAGAGCAAAAAGAGCATGGCTTTTTGTTTGCTTGCTTGTTTTGTTCAGCCTGGCATTTGCATTTCCCTTCTTACCCACTTTAGACTCCCTGGTTCAACATTTCAACCTTTCTTATATATGCTCAGCCCTCAAATCCCCTGCCCCTCTCTTGACCCAAATTACTTGCCATTCTAAATCAACCATAAACCCACGCCGCCTCATCTGCACCCAGATGGCCAAAAATAAATGAACAATATACACCCATACACGAGCTTTCTCAGTTTAAATTCATAGCTGAATCTGAGTGGACCCCGGGGAACTCCACAGTGCTGTTTCCGTAGTCTACCAACTAACTCTACCTCAGGAGCACTGTCCTCCCCCTCACTCACCTGCACACTAGAAAATGGGGTGCTTCCTACCCCACTGAGAAAACACAAGAGACACAGCTCAAACTCTGAACATACACCTATTTGGTTGTATGCTAATATAGCCTGCTGGTGAGTATAGTCAAGTACCAAATTCTTAGCCTGAAGCATGTTATCAGAGGGGCTGGGCAGAGGGGCATTCGGTTGAGCACACACATTACCAGGGGCAAGGACCTGGGTTCAAGCCCCCAGTCTCCACCTGCAGAAGAAGAAAGCTTTAGAAGCAGTGAAACAGTGCTGCAGGTATCACCCTCTTTGTCTCTCCTCTCACTCTCACTCTCCCTCCGCTCTCAATTTCTCTCTCCTACCAAGTAAAAAGGGAAAGGAAAAAAAAAAGACTATCTCCAAAATGAGAAACAAATGATTGTTAGAAATGCAGACTTTACAAAGAAATATTTGTTAAAAATGCAGAATTTCAAGGCCTAATGAACTATAATCTAGCTTTTAAAGATATGTTTATGGGGACAGAGAACCAAAGCATCACTCTGGCAAGCACAACGTCAGAGATCAAGCTCACCCATTCAAGTTGGGCAAACTACCACCTCCTCCTTGGCTCCACAATCTGCATTTTAAAAAGCACCCCCAGTAATGTTGACACAGCATGGCATGCTGGCCAAGCACATCTCTCTTCCCAGCCCACCACCTAGACACGGAGCCCCCCTTGACACTCTCCCTTCCATGCTGCATCAAATTCTTTTCTAGGAGATAGATCATCTCCACCTGCTTTCAAAACCATTAACATCCCATCTTGAAAACAAATCCTCGCAAGCTCATCAATCTCTCCAGCACTACTACCTCATTCCCCTCACTCTGTTTTCGCAAAGTCATGGAGGAGAGGAGGTTATTTCTTCAAATCCCCTTAAGGTCTCTCTCCCCATTATATCTTGAGTCAAGCTCATCAAGGTTCTCCACTCCAACGTTCCATGAAACTACTAAACTTACTGTCAACGTTCCAATTCTCGGCCAACTTTCCAAGCTGGCAGGACTAAAAGCCCTGCTCTCTCAGTCATATGCCTTTAGACAGATTCGGAGCTTGCATTCCAAACATTACCACTTCACTTTTCATCCTACTGCTCCGGTTCCTATTTGCTGCTTCTCAGTCAGCTTACCTGTCTGTTTGGCATAGAGCTTCCCCCCTCATCATCCCACTGTTCTTGGCACACTGCCCACCCTATCCCTCCCAGGTCAACGAAGGGAAGGAGGGGACCACCACTCACTGCTTGCTGAGCCGGCAGCAGCTGGGTGCTCTCCTGCGTGAGCTCTCTCGCAGTCGCAGGCTTACTGATTACACAGCACCACCAGCTTCAAAAGCCTCAGGCTCAGGCTCTGGACCTCTGTCCATACTCAGGGTCTAGGTAGAACTGATCTCCTTTTCCCCCATGAATTTGTATTCATCTCAAAATATATGTATCAGTATGTTTTGTCCTCCCCTCTTAATACTACAGTTATAGCTTCAGCTACTTCACGTTTCTAGTTGATTCTCTACTTGGCATCTCAAACTTTTAAATCTTTAAAAAAAAAAAAAAAGTCACTCGCTCCCCCACCTGCCAGTTTCACTTTTCGTCCTCACTGTCTGAGCAAATGTCTACTCCATCCTTCCAGTTCATAAAGTCACAGAGCTCACAGGTCCCTTTGCTCTCACCTCACTTCTAGCAATACAGGAAAGCCTGCTGTCTCTGCCCTCCAGAGCCCCGATCCTCCTTACCAATTCCACTCTACTAGTCCAGCTCACACCGTCATTAAGAGCATTTTCTAAATGAGCTGATTCTGCTGCTGGCCCACTATCATGAAGCTAAAGTGGCCTTCTGGAAATATAAGCTAAAACATGTCACCACTCACCTGCTGACAACCCAGAAGGGACTTCTCAGTTCTCTTAAAGTCCTTATACTATCCTATTTCAAAGTCATTAAGTGAAAGTCTCCATTCATGTAGTCTGCCTGCCTGCTTACTATGCTCACACCACACCAGCCTCCTTGCTATTTCTGAAGATCTGCCATGCAAGCTCACTTCAAGGTGCTTGTGTCTGCTACCTACTCTGTCTAGAACCCTCTCCCTCCAGACTTCTGCAAAGTTTCTTCATGTAACAACCTCAAAACTGTCCAAATGTCACCTTAAAATAAGATTCTAATTGTCCACTCTGTTTTAAAATGGCAGCATCCCCCTGTGAGTGACCCCCAAAATCCAACCCCAGATTCCTTATTCCTTTCCCTGGCTTCCCTCCTCTGAACCAAAAGTCAGTACCATGCAAGCAGGACTTTTATTCCCCTGCTTCAGCTAACAGGCCCTTCTGCTTGTTGATTGAATGCTCAGTGTTAAGCTACATTAAGCCCACAACTTCTGCCTTCACAACCTGGGAAACACTGCAACAATTACTCATAAGTCCCATAAATACTTCTGACCTGAACTGAATAGAAATTGTTGATTTAAACAGAGCCATGTCCCAAGAAATCTGGAAGAAACTTTTAGAGGTAGGGTGGCTAATGTGTTTACTGACACTAGACTATGTTGATGGTTTCACAGGTTATCTACTTGTCTTCAAATCGTTCAAGTTAGATTAAATATACACAGTTTTGTTCTAAGTGTTTCTCAATAAGGTGGTTAAAAAAGAAAACTTGTCCAAGCACTGTCCGATAGGTCTGAGTGCTAAAGAGGAAGCAGTGGGTAGATGAGCAGCTCTCTGTCACTTCAGCAATGAAACACCAGCTCACTTCTCAATCAAAAGGATTCTTCAATTAGATGACCCAGTCATCTTATTCTAACCTCTTCAGAAGAGTTTAAAAGTGAATTCTTGAACAAAACAACTTTCCAGTTATTTGAATCCCAGGTCAATCAGAACCTTTTTTAAAATGATCTTCGAGGACAGAGTAGATAGCCTACGGTTGATAGGTAGATAGCATAATGGTTATGTAAACAGATGCTCATGCCTGAGGCTCTAAAGTCCCAGGTTCAAGCCCCCACACCATCATAAGCCAGAGCTAAACAGTGCTCTGGTAAAATAAAATAAAATAAAATAAAATAAAATAAAATAAAATAAAATAAAATAAAATAAAATAATCTTCGAAAATTTATCCTTACCTCCAAACTGCTATTTTTAACTACATATCTTGAAACATAGATGGCATCCATAGAAAGTGTAAATAAAATTATGTGCAACTTTAAACAAATAGATACAAACCCACATGACAACGATGTGCAATGCTGTTTTAGTCTGTTGACAACATAAGCACACTAACACTATTCCTTGTCATTAAGTATCTACAACATGCAAGGCAGAATATTCAGAACAATTTTAAAGAATGAAGAAAATATGAATGTATACTTCAGAGATAGCTATACTGCTAATAGCTGGCCAAAATTTATTCACCTAATATCCCATTAAGGCTAGAAAATAGACACACACACACAAAAAAAAAAAATCTTGAACCAGCATGAGTTACTAAATTTTTAGCTAGAAACTAATATATTAAAACAAATCAAGAATCTTCCAATATTGTACAAATACTCTCAGATGACAAAATTATTCCCCACATATGCAGATGAAGGGGTTTTTGTTAATCAGTTTACTCAGGGAAATGATGGTTTACAAGATAGTTCTTGTCACATAAACACAGCTGATCTCCTTGTTGAAGGGCGCCTGCAAAGCACACCCTCAGTAACTGGCGGTGTCCCCGCCATAGTCTGTAGTGAGCGCTTTATTTTCCTCAGTATTTATGCCTTACAGGTATTGCAGGTGGAAGCTCAGGGCAACAGTTTTCTTGTGATAATTGATCAGGCACAAAAATTTTCAAACAGAAAGAGTAGAAGCCCAGAGAGCAAGACTTGTCCCAAACCACAGAGCTGGGATCACACTCACACAACCCCAAGGCTAGTCGAAGCCAGTGCTTCTCCTCACGCCACTGTGCTGACAGAGTGAAGTAGGTCCCAGACCAGTGTGATTCTCAGTAAGCACAGTACAGTATATTAGCAGAGCACACAGGTTTTGCTGTCCTACGGGTCTGGATTTATGTCAGGTCTTTGCTGAATTCACAAGCCATGTGGCCCAACTCCTCTAAGCCTTGACTTCCTCACTTGTAAAGTGGACCTACTAACTCCACCGCCAGAGACTATCAGGAAGACAAAATAAATACAGAAACTGCCAGCCCATCTGGAGGACCTTGGGAGAACTATGGTGCTATGAGGGCCTAGAGCACAGAATTTTGGTGGTGCGGATAACATATATTTTATAATCTTGAAAATTACTATAAATTAATTAAAAAATTAAGACTATTATGATTAGATAAAAATGACAGCAGAATTTTGCCCAGTTCAGGGCAAAGTATAATCTCATCAAACACCAGCTAATTAAAATACCGAAAGGGAGAATGTCTTCAATTCTGTGGGCATCAGATGTCAAGAGAAAAAGTTTTTACCAAGCATAGCAAATAAGGGCAAACGCTAGAAGAAGGAGGAAACATGAGCTAAAATAAAAGGTACCTTATGAACACAACTATGCCAAAAAAGAAGCAGAGGGCCAGAAGAAAGCTCTCCCAATAGGACATGTACCTTGCCGCGCACACAGACCCTGGGGGTAAGCCCCAAGCAGCACACGCACGTGCCGTGAACACTGAGGCAGTCTCTAACTCCAGCATATACCAGTAACTCATCTTACTTCTGTTCCCCAGAAACAATAAACCAAAGGCAGCGCGGATCCACGGCCACACCTCCCCTACTCAAGTCTCCTTCCATCATGTGGTTCTCCTGCGCCTTTATCTGCTAGTGTACACAGCCTCTGAACACAACTCACAGATGGTAGCTCTCCAGAAAGACTTCCCTGGCGCTCTAAAAGTTCACAGCTCCGCAGCTCCTTCACAGTAATAACAAGTTCAATCACTACTCTCCCATCATGTTTCCTAAGTATTTCTGTAACTTTCTCTAGTTAAACAGTGTTCATTTTTCTTCACTCTGCACAGCAGGTCATAAACAAATGTCTGGAGAGCCAGTGACATAGCTCATTGGGCTAGTGCTCTGTTTTGCCATGTGTCTAATCCAGGTTCAAGTGTGGACCCCACTGCTTCAGTGCAGTGGGATCTCTTTCACTTTGTCGAGAGGAGAGGGGAGGGGAGGGGAGGGGATGGGGGAGAGAGGGGGGGAGGGGAGAGGGGGAGGAGAGGAGAGGAGAGGAGAGGAGAGGAGAGGAGAGGAGAGGAGAGGAGAGGAGAGGAGAGGAGAGGAGAGGAGAGGAGAGGAAAGGAGAGGAAAGGAGAGGAGAGGAGAGGAGGAAGGGGAAGGGAAGGGGGAATGAAAGGGGGAAAGAAAGGGGAAAGGAAAGGGAGAAGGTGGGAGGGAGGAGGGAGGGAGGAAAGGAGAGAGGGAGGGAGGAAGGTAGGTAGGTAGGGGAGGGGAGGCGGGAGGGAAGGAAATAAAGCAAATGTCTAGACAATTAAGAATGTTTAAACTGTGACACAGATGCAATTTTGAAAACATGAACATTGGAACTACAGAGCTGTGTGGAAAACTTTTATTTATTTGTTTTTCTGCCTCCAGGATTATCGTGGGGCTCTGTGCCTGCACTATGAATCCACTGCTCCCGGACGCCATTTTTTCCCATTTTGTTGCCCTTGCTGTTGTGCTTGTTGTAGCTGTTATCATTGTCATAGCTCTTGTTGTTGTTGGATAGGACAGAGAGAAATTGAGAGAGGAGGAGAAGACAAAGAGGAGAGAAAGATACCTGCAGACCTGCTTCACCACTTGTGAAACGAACCCCCTGCAAGTGGGAAGCTGGGGGCTCGAACCAGGATCCTTATGCCAGTCCTTGTGCTTTGTGCCACTTGCACTTAACCCAACTGTGCTACCGCCCAGCCACCCAGAAAACTTTTTTTTTTTGCCTCCAGGGTTACTACTGGGGCTCAGTGCGTGCACCATGAACCCACTGCTCTGGAGGCCATTTCCCCTCCCCTTTTGTTGCCCTTGTTGCTGTAGCCTTGTAGTGGTTATTATTGTTGTTGTCGATGTCATTCGTTGTTGGGATAGGACAGAGAGGAGGAAAGACAGACACCTGCAGACCTGCTTCACCACCTTTGAAGCGACTCCCCCTGCAGATGCAGCCAGGGGCTCGAACAGGGATCCTTACACGGGTCCTTGCACTTTGTACCACATGCGCTTAACCCGCTGCGCTACCGCCCGACCCCCCAGAAAACATTTTAATGAGCTGATCTTCAGCAATTTAAAAAATTCCTAACAGCAACAGAAGTGGCTCAGCAGTAGAACAAAGGACCTGACATGTGAAACTCCAGACTTAATCCCTGGCA
Organism: Erinaceus europaeus; assembly: GCF_950295315.1. Classification (NCBI taxonomy): domain Eukaryota; kingdom Metazoa; phylum Chordata; class Mammalia; order Eulipotyphla; family Erinaceidae; genus Erinaceus; species Erinaceus europaeus. Next base: position 7,054,845 of record NC_080168.1, read on the forward strand.
CTACATATATTGGAGTTGTGTTCTGGCCTCTGTCAACCCTCCTCTCTCTCAGGAAATAGTTTTAGCTGAAAATGACTGGGACTAAAGCGCACACTTGCACACACCTGGTGCAAGGACCAAGGGGAACTTCACACACAGTGAAATGGTACTGTGGTGTCTCTCCTCTCTTCCCTTCCCTGAGACTGAGAAAGGGAGGAAAAAAAATAAAGATTCTGTTAGGAGTGGTGGAATAGCACAGGCATAACGGCCCCAAAATAATTTTTAAAATAAGTAAGATAAATATAAAAATGCACAACCAACAGACTCAAGTTTCATAGTTCTGAAAGTATTTTTGTTTTTTTTCCATTCACCACCTAACAATCACTCAGAAGGCTATTCAATCATTAATTTTATTAACAAACATAAAGTGGGAGAAAAACATGGACAGATCCTCGCCCTTCAGTTAAAAAAAAAAATCCACTAAGCTACTATCTTTTCCCCAAGTCAAACAAGTCTGAAAACAACACACCAAAGAAAATGGGGTTCAGTGTAGGCTGATGTATCAGTGTATGGAAGTGTGTGTACACACACACACAACACACACACACACACACACACACACACACACACACACACACACACACACACACACACACACACACACACGCTTTAGACTTGGCACCAAGTGAGCAAGCCAAGAGCAGCAGCAAACCGATTTATGTTATTAAACTTGAATTTCTCCCTCACCCTTGATACACAAGACATCATGTGCCATAAATGTTCAAATGACTAACCCTGAAATTCTAATTTTATCCATTAAAAGACCCCAATTTTATGCATTTTAACATAATGTAATTCTTTAAAAACCAATACTCTAAAATATCAGAGCAGAATGTCAGTGTTATTGCTGAAATTAATTTGCCTAAGCTTCAGTAACTGCAAATACACTAAAGAATTTCAGTGAGTTTCAGTAAAACAAATGGTAAGACAAAAATGCACACACACACACACACACACAAACACACGAACATTACAAGTCTGCTCTGAAATGTATATAGTAACCTTCAAGAAGTTCCAAGTCACAAAACAGTCAGCAAAGTAAATTCACTTGGAAAGAACAAAAGCCCTTTTTAAAGGAAAGATATTAAGTATTTTAAATGTCCAGTTTCCTAAACTTTTGAAAACCAAATCAAGACTATATCTGAAAACGTGATCTTCCTTCCCTTACCTCTGAGATCCAGGATTCTAATTCCCTCATTAGTAATATCAATAACAAAAGTAACACTGACGGTCTTTGTTTCTTTTCACAACATCAAGGCCTTCAGACACATTACTTCAAATGACACAAAAACAGACCCTTCCGAACACATACACTTGAAAAGATGCCAATCTATAATATATCAATACTTACGTATCTCGAAAGGCCCGCGATTACAACTGGAAAAAACTAGATGTGCCAATTAAAGCTCAAAGAGAACTATGCTCCTCAGATCCATCTAATACAGAAGACAAGAAGTCTTTAGTCCTCTTTGAATAATTTTCTACAAGAAATTTAGAGCAGGCTGGGTGTGGGGGAAAGGGTGAGAATTTGAAATTCCAGGCAATTCAGAATGACACAGCTGGAAAAAATAAGAGAAAATGCTTGATCTTAAATTTGAACTACAGCCTCACAAAAAAAGTTGATTTGGTACAAACATCCGAGGAATGGCAGTTTTCTAGCCAGACGCAATTAAGTCATGAGTATACTGAAAAACTCCAGCCCAGATTACAAACATTTCAGGATATATAAAGTTCTTCTCCCTTTACTGTGGCCTTCATAATATGCGTGGCATGGTGCCCAGATAACATTCAGAAATGATGATCTATCTGAATGCAGTAGCTAGAGTTAAAAAATTGATGATGGATCTCAAGACATTCACAACATTACCCATTACTTATTCTTTAAGGACCCCACCATCAAAAATACAGCCAATCATCTAAGCTCTGAAGAGAAAGAGCCCACTGAGACACATGCAGACTTTGATATGTTATTTAACTTTCTTAATTTCACTCGTCATCTGCTTCTAATAGGAAAAATGGGGCAGGGGCTGGTGTGCTACATTAGGTGGGACTGGGGGTTTAGCTCAGCACTGTACAGTGCCCACCTTTCATATATGAGGCCCTGGTTTTGATCCCTGCCACCACAGGAGACCAAAAGAGACACATCAGTGTCCCTCACAACATGTAACAAATAAGTGACTAAATGAAACTGGGCCAGGTAAAGCACATGTGTGACAATCTGCGTTTACTCTCTCATTACACACACACACACACACACACACACACACACACACACACACACACACACACACACACACACCCTTTGTGGAGTCAGGAGATAGCTCAATTACGGTGGCACATGTCTTTCCACGTGCACAGGCAAACTTGAACCCAGGCACCACATGGAGTGCCACAGCCTGCATAACTCCTTCCCTCTCCCTACAGTCAATTTCTGCCTGAAATCAAAAATATTAAAAAGCCTGGATACAGTGAAATCACAGGTATACAAGGTCCCAGAGTCAGCCCCTCTGCACAGAAAATAATAATCAAGTTTATGAAAGCACCTGGCACACACACAGCACTGACTCAGTAAAATGTTCACTTCCTTCTTTGACACAACAAAGAGACATATGCCAGAACTGAGGTTGTTACTGCTTGGTGAACCCACTTGTATTTGTTTACAGTAGAGGCAAGATGGGAGAACTGTGCTGCTCAAACTTCAATATTAACTGATGTCAAAGGAGAGGAAAAGTTATCAATTAGAAAAGCACATCAGTGGCCAGAGGTGTGCAGCCATGGTCTGGGTCTCAGCACCACCTGGGAAGTAGCGGGAAGGGGGGGGGGGGTCCCAGTGTATGGTCCCCTCCCTCTCTCCCATCCACTTTTTTTTCTCCCTATACAAAAAGGTAGTTCAGGAACAGTTACGATTACACATGTGCCAGGTCCAGGGGTTAAGAAGAAAGGGGGAGAAGAAGAGAGAGGAGGGGCCCGGTAGCAAGCACAATTACAAACTAAAACTGATCTTCATTCACCTGCTTTATAAGTATCTTTAAATTTACATGAAAGTCACATTTACAATGAGAAGCCCAAATCACCAGAGTACTTATATGAAGCAGTAATTCTGTAGCTGAAGACGCTAATGCTACTCCTGAAGTCTGGCAATGTGCTTATTTTAGTATGATCCAGAAAAAGTGCTTTTGACTCTGGTCAGGCTTCTAGACATGGTTCATCTATAAATTCAAATCACCGAGTTTTCCTCAGGGAAATCACCCTCTCTAGTCCTCTATTTTCTCACCTATTAAAGTAAGATTAGGACAGATTTCTTCTATAGTCTCTTTTAGTTTTTCAAAAGTAGCAATCTCTCAATAGAGCATAATTATGGGGCATGGTATAATGGAAATAACATGACTTTTTTAGGCAGACACACCTGGAAATCGAATCCCAGTTCTGCCCTCCCTGAGCGGTCAATGTAGTTCATATTACATTTGCAGGTCCCCCCAAGCCTCAGATAAGAGTTCAAACAGTAGTAAGAGAACATCTAACCTTAAGGTGATTGTGAGAGTCTGAGATATAGTTCAAACTAAAACAGAGATTAACACAAAGTAGACATCTGAAATTGTAGCTACTGATCTTATACAATAATTTCTCATTTATTAATGAACCGGAAAAAGAATTCTTCATGATTACTTTCAAGAGGCTGAGTGCTGCTCAGTTCAGAGCTGGGTTAGATCTGAATGATTTGCAATCAGCATGCAAGAGCTTTTCTCTTAGCAAGAGCACCACACTTTCACAAAGTCTCTACGGAACAGTGTGCAGTGCGTGTGTGTGTGTGTGTGTGTGTGTTAATTAGGTAAAGATATCCTTTTCAAATCTGCTCATTTGTTTAGCCTTCTTGTTTAAAGATCAAATTTGGATTCATGCCTTTGGATTAATTACAAGTACTAATGACTGAAAGTCAAATGTACAAGCAAATTATGGGCCAGCAACGTTGGTCAACTGGTAAGGTGCCTGCTCTGCCATGAGAATGGAGCCCCGCCCTCACCACATGGGGAGGGAGGGAGGTAGTTTCTGTGCTATGCTGTCTTAGCCTCTATCTGAAAAAGAGCCCAGAACAGTCAAGTGGGAGGACCGAAAGAAAACAAATTTCCTTAACTGCCTTGTCAACTTTAAAACTGACTGTAAAGAACTAAAGGAGGGTCCAAGTAGTGGTGCACCCAGTTAAGAGCACACACATCTAGTGCGCAAAGACCTAGGTTCAAGCCCTTGGTCGCCACCTGCAAAGAGAAAGCTCAAGAGTGGTGAAACAAAGCTGCAGGTGTCTGTCTCTTTCCCTCTTTATCTGTCTCTATCCAATAATAAACAAGCAAACAAAGATTTTAAAAATAAAGGAATATGTCCTTATAAGCAAAAGCTCTGGATTAGGCAACTAAGAATTATCGATAGTTCTCAATAGTCTATTAGCTGAATGAATTTAGGGCAAAACTCAACTGTAAATGGACTGAAATACTAACCAGTGATTTTAAAGTCATGAGCAACCAAATTTTATAAAATTAAGGATTTTACAAATAACACCATAGGAATTGCTCTAAATAACGGGAGATTTTGAAAGCACTTATCTCACTCCTCTTTAAATCTCCTGGGCTCTGGAGAGCCCATAGGAGTTTAAAATAGCCAAGGAGGTGGGTCAGCAACAGAGCACAAGACCTGCATGCCTGAGGTTTCAGGTTCGATCCCAAGTGCATATGCCAGAGCTGAGTAATGGTCTGGTCTCATAAAAATAAAAAAAGAAATAAATCTAATTTTTTATGTTTGAAAAATCATCCTACATGATACTGTTAGTTCAAAATTTGATCTTATGATCAGAAAAAGTCTTTTGATTACTGTGATGTATCACTGTTTACTAGAAAGCACTTGCAGAAATAATTCTTAAAACCTTCACTAGTAATATGTGTGAAAGGCTGTGATAGTTTCCATCATAAAGATGACAAGACAATCTAAAATGTTTACTAGTTTATTAAACAATGCTGAGGACTATGGTACTACACCAACATAAATAAATATACAACCAACTAGCTGCCTCCTTTAAAGAAAATCATGTTCAAAATAAAAATAAAAACAGACTATCTTTGAAGACCATTAACTACGAAGGGACAGAGTATGGTAGCTTACCCTACTGGGGAAGAGCCAAATAGGAGCATCTTCCTTCTCTGAGATAAGAGAGAGGGGACTGAGAATAAAGACAGGGGTGAAAGAAAGTAACTAAGGAACTTAACACAACACTAGTTTTCACAATAATATTTCCTTGAAGGGAGGTAAGAAAACCCTCAGCAGGGGTCAGGTGGTGGTGTACCAGGAGAGCACATGTTATGCAGCATGAAGAGCTGGGTTCAAGCCCCCAATCCCAGTTCTAGGGTGGACGGTTCACGAGCAGTACAGCAGTGCTGCGGGTACCATTCCTTCTGTTTCACCCTCAATCAAAGAAAGTGGGAGGCACAGCTGACAGAAGCCACAGGTCCCAGAGGTAACCTGGTGCATACCTGGAAGAGAAAGCTGAAAGACAATGACTGCAGTTTTGAAAAGCCCATGCAGGAAAAGGAAGAGGGAGAGGGAGCCTACCTGGGACACACAAGCACTGGCAGAGGTTAGTTAGAAACCACTGTCCTGGGATTTTCTCCAGGAGTGTGTAACAGTCTGCAAAACATGAGCGAAGAAGGCAGCTGGGTGGAATGATAAAAGATGCTTTCTGCTGATACTCTTAGAGTTGTGCTGGGAAGGTACCAGGAAAGAGGCGACTGTTAACAGACATCACAGCTTGGGAAAGAAAAAAAAAAAAAAAGAGCCTTAAGATCTAAGAGCACATGAGCACTGAGAAAGAGAACATCAGCAAGTGGGACAGAATAATTAAATAATGGCAGCTCACATTTACTTATTTATCATAATCATTTATGTTTACTCTGTGCCAAGAATTATTCTGAGAGTTTTCCAAATATTGACTCTGTCCTTAAGACAATCTTACAATGTAGATACTGCTGGTTCTCTCTTTTTATCACAAAAGAAGAAATAGGCAGAAGAAATGAAGTGATTTGCTCAAGCCATACTTCTAATAAATGGAAGAGTTGGGACAGACTACAAAAACAGAGTTTAAAAGTTGGAGAGCAGATGATAAGCTCCAAGACAGGGTGACGATAATTGTGATACAGAAGAGAATTGGCCTAGTTACTTTATAGTCAGTGTCTAAGCTCTACTAGGAACACACAGTAAATGCATTAAAATACAATCAGTAACTATACCCACATGGAGTGGATAAAGATTTGAACTAGAGAGAATGTTGTAAAGTGAGCACTAATGTCTTAAATGAGAGAGAAAGTATGTTTAAGAAGTCAGAAGATAGAGTGTTCAAAAGAATAGTTCAGATAAGCCAGAGATACACAAGATGATGATGATGATGGTGATGATGGGTGCTGTAATAAAAGGCACCTGGGCCCAAAGATTCAAGGACTAGAAGGCAAAGAGACCACTCAACTCAAGGATAACCTGTATCCTCGGGTCAAAGCCAGACTTCAGACAAAAAGGCAGAGAACTCCAAGGACAAGCTAAGGCTACAGGGCAAAGGTAGGAAACCTTTACTCTGACGACAGCTATCTGGGTATCTTGGACATGATTAGTAAACCATATAAAATGATCAACTTAAAAACTAGCACCTAATGTTGCTATGAAAAGAGCTTGCAGCAGCCTTGTGCAGGCCAAGTCGGGAGTCAGAGAGCAGTCGCAGGCTGGAGGAAGAGAGATCATGAAAGAGTGAAATGTCGAGCATGGAGGGAGAGTCGACAGAGACGACTGCATCAGAGGTCACGTCTTCTGTGTTCTGTCCAAGAGGACAGCCAGTTTTCTTTCCCCGTCACTCTAGTTCCAGGAGGTGGGGCTAAGTACCCCGCTAAGGGAATCACCACTCGGTCCTTACATTTTAAGGCTTCACTTCAAGTTGCACGAAGAGCTGGTTGGTCTATTTTAGAGTATTACTTGCATCGACTTAGCCAAAGTCAACTGCCCCAGCTCATCTTGATATAACTTTAGTCAGTGATGCGCGAACCATCTAACACTGCACAATGAGCCTGAGCTTCAGGTGGAGACCACAATCCAAGTCCATGTGAAGCAAAAAGGCTTACAGGTGCGGGAAAAGGAAGAAAAGAAGGAACTATAAAACAAGGTGTGTTTTCACACACTGATTGTACACAGTGGAATGCACAAACTACAATAGTCTTTACTCCTCTAGCAAAGTTACCTGGAAAGTTTACCTACCTACTTCAGGAGCTATGTGAGAGAATCATTACCAAACTTCTCATCTGGAACAAAACCCCAAGAGCCAGCCAGGAGCATTCTTTTGTTACTGCCCCGATCATACCAGATGACCTGTAACCTTTTCCAGTGGAGTCTACAAACTGATCCTACACCTAAAAACTACACGTACGTACACACACATGCACACACAGAGCATCACTAAAATAAACGAGTATATTCCAATGTAACTACCTGCACAAAGTAGATTCGATCTTAATTTTAAAGTATAGCACTGTCATTGCTAAATGCTGGTGTAGTCACAGGTAACTTCGTGCCAGGTAATACTTGAATGCTTTTCTTTATCTCACAACAACCCTGGAAGGCAGATCCCCTTAGAACTATCATTTTATAGAAGGAAAAACTGCGGCCAGAGGAAGTTCAATAGCCACACTGAAGATAATTCAGTTAGAAAGACGCAGAGCTGCCAGTCAAATCCTGATAGTCCAGAGCCCACACTGCTGTCTCTTGTCAATCATACTCCGAGGACATACGCTGAATACTCTCATGTAAAAGTAAATGGCAATTCCCTTCACACAATTCGGTTTTTACCCCCACAAGTAATTAAAGGAATAAACATTAAAGTACTATTTTTTTCACCTAGGAAATTAAAAGATGCAATGCTACCCAAGGCACAACTACACAGTAAAAGTTAAACTGATACAACCTTGAAGGCTACAACTAATTGGTTTCTTCTGTTTTACAACTTGCAACCTCACAGATGCACAACTTCACCTCTCCAGGATCAACTTTTTCATTCTCTTTCCTTTAGACACAGGGAGTTGCACAGCACTAGAGTGTCTTCCCTCAGCACCACGGCACACTCCCATGTGGTGGCCGGGCTCAGTCACAGTTGAGTACATGGCAGGACATGCACCCTAGCATGTGAACTATTTCCCAGCCCAGCTGTATTTAATTCTTAAAGAGTATTCTTTAAAGCCAGAATGCCAGGGTTACAATTCTAGTTCTGCCACTTGCAAACAATACTGACCTCAAGCAAAACTTGAACCTCTCAAGCTATAGAATACTACTATCAAAGCCAAGAATGGCATTTTACAGTTACACAAGAAAAGTACAAACAGCATGTGGCATATGGAGAGGCATTCACTATACACTGGCTGCTGTTGCTATGTGGTAAAATATTATCAATTGTGTTTAGCCCATTAATTCCACAATAATGGAAGGATTTGACTATGTGCTTACATAGTCAGGACTGCATTACTCGTAAGAGAGAAACAGGATACCACTGGACTCACTCACAGTCATGTTCTCAAAACATTTAACATGAAAATATATGTGCTGTAAGAGACTACATTTCTTTGTTACGTATTTTGGCTAGATATAGAGAGAAGTTAAGAGGAAAGCAGATGTAGAAAGTAGATGGAGGGAAGGAAGGAAGGAAGGAGGGGCATATATACTCTCACCATTTAAGAAGCTCCCTGTGGGAAGTAGAGGACAGGCACTTACACCCATGTCATAAGCACTGTAATGTGTAAGCTCAACCGGGTGGTCCCCCACCTGGCGGGCCCCAGATAATATCACTCTGAAAACTGACATATAAAATCATCTAGTACAATTTTAGTGTGTGTTCATGTGTAAAAAAAAAGAAAAGTTACTGAAAAGTATTAATATTGTTTACTTCCAATTGCAAATAGGGTTGCAGGTAATGGCCATTCCTCGGTTCTAAATCAGGTATTTACTATGTAGTTTAAATTTTCTACCATGAACATGCATCACTTATCATTAGAAAATCTACTAAAATGAATTCATTGCTTTGACAGACTATGATTGAGTAGTGTAACAATATAGTGATCAACACCACGGTAATTTATACTTCATTTCGATAATTTGTTCTAAGAATATCTATTTTTTGCTGATTTTACAATGGACAAACAAGAATTATACTTAAAGTGGCAGAAACTTTTATAAAAAAAAAACCTAAGGAAACTGATAAAAGACCATCGAGATAATCTACATATAGCACAATAAGAAATGGAAGTTTTGTTTTTTTTTTCTAGTCTTAATTACACAATCTTCATGCACTGGAGAAATGTTATCACTTGAGACATTTAGGGAGTAGGGCTGTAGCACAGTGGGTTAAGCACAGGTGGTGCAAAGTGCAAGGACCAGCTTAAGGATCCCGGTTCTAGACCCCGGCTCCCCACCTGCAGGGGAGTAGCTTCACAGGCAGTGAAGCAGGTCTGCAGGTGTCTGTCTTTCTCTCCCCTTCTCTGTCTTCCCCTCCTCTCTCCATTTCTCTCTGTCCTATCCAACAACAATGACATCAATAACAACAACAATAAAACAACAAAGGCAACAAAAGGGAATAAAATAAAAAATAAGTAAAAAAAAAAAAGACATTTAATGAATGAATGTCCTACAAACAAATGAAGATGTCTCTTCTGTTTGAATGAACTGGCCTTATGATTAGTGGCTGTTTCTAAGGCCAAAATTTTAATTATACCCCGAAGGACTCCAAGTTGCAAATTCAGTTATCAGTACTAACAATTTTCCACCTGTCTCTGAACTACTATCTAGCAAGAATATACAAAATACAGTTCATATATAGCTATTTTGTGCTTTAATTTTTCATCGTCTAAAGCCAGAGAAGTACAGATAGCTCCAACACAACTGGTTGCCCTAAAATCATAAGGACTTAGTCCAACTGGAAGCAACACTTCACTGAATCTGTTACACCTTACTCTATAGTTTCTCTACACTTTACACCTTACTCTTAAGTTTCTCTAGGAGACACAGCAAAGAACAGAAAACAAGCTTGCTGTTAATTCCCCACCCAGTGTGATTCCAAGACCTGCCTACATATCACTAGCCATGCAGTTCTAAGTAACACGTTCCCTAGGGAAACCTGTTGTGAAGATCAACATTATTCTCCCAAAGCTAGGAAAAATAAAAACAAAATGTGGGGGCTGGTGGTGGCACACCTGGTTGAGCGCACACATTACACTGCACAAGGATCCATGTTCGAGCTTTGCAAGTGGTGAAGCAGTGTTGCAGGTGTCTCTCTGTCTCTATCACTCCTTTTCCTCTTGATTCCTGGCTGTCTCTATCAAATAAAATAAAGATAATAAAAAAAAATTTTAAATGTGACCTGTCCTCTTCTGATGTCAAATTTTTGTACTACTAAATACACTGCAAATGATCTTAAAAACTCAATTCATTTTAACATCAGTCACTTAGTGGGTCCCACCTAACAATACTTCTGCATCAGTCACTGTCCACACGACACAAGTGGAGGTCTTGGAAGCTAATCTAAACTGTGGCATGACCATCACAACCACAGATTCGTTCTTGTCATGATGGAGTACACCTGTATTAGACTAGTAACAGAAGTCATTTTCAGGTCACACAGTGAAGACAATCACTTCCCTAAGTCCTCTTAAATTCTGAAGGCTAACCCATGAAAGGTAAACCAGAGAGGCTAGCACTTCCATTCAAACATTTTCCCTCCAATTTGAGTCAAGCCTTTTAAACTCATGTGAACAAAGTTCTTGAGAGTACAGATGGTAAGGAATGGTTTTTCAAACACAAGGACAAAAGCTTCACCTGACAGCAACTGATTCTACCTAATCAAACAAAAGCCCAGGGAAAAAAGGAATGGGAACATCTTAGGGCAACACTGTTTGGTTCAGATCCATAGATGCTCCTAAGAGTTTAACCACTACAAGCTTCTTCATTAAAAAAAGTTCTGTTGTACTTGCTGTGACTTTGGGTACTGTACGTACATACACGTACATACATACACACACACACACACTCCTTTACTTTATAAAAGATTACCAACAAAAAGATAAGTGACATGTACTTTGTACACTGCGGGAAAGTTTACAAATATATTTTTCCCACCAACTATTTATAAAAGACACAAAGTCCCTTATTGATTATATAAAAGACTTTCAAGCCTGAGAGACTCTTGAGGCCACAGGTTCAATCCCCTAGATTGACCATAAGTTAGAGCTGAGCAGTGTTTCTAGTCTCTCTGTATATCTCTTCATTAAAATAAAACAGACATTAAAAAAAAGCTCCTTATTGTTTTCCATCCTTAGAAGAACTAAGTTTTCTTGAAATCTTATGAGGGCTACTTAAAATAGAAATTATATAGCTCATGTCTTATGACAGAATTGTTTCTGTGGTAAACAATGATGAAGCCATACACACTAAAAATACTAAAAATAACCTGATTTTGCTGATGGGACTATATCTGAAGCAGCCTTACACATTATTCTAAAGCATCTTACTACACTGTGCAATGAACACAAAAACATTCAAATACATATTTTGATACTTTTTGCAAATCATTTTTATAAAACAGAATCTGAAATTACTCGAGACCTTTAGTCAGCCTTAGATGTTGTCCCTGAAGTTACGGTTAAGTATATATATCAAGACGGTGCTGTACCTACAGAAAGACATTTACATTTGTACACAGAAACATTCTGTCAAGATTGCAAACCTGGAAGAATGGAAAATCACCGAGGATCATCATCAAGACGCAACAGTTAATCACAACATCAGTGAGCTGATGTCAAATTACGCTATTACACATTTTAGCAATAAATCTGAATTAGAAGTAGGACTCTTAAGTACAGCAGGCTTTCCCTGGGAAACTGACTGCATAAAGCGTATTTAAAACTCCCCATGATTTTAAAAGCTCATAAACTACCATCACTCACAAACCCAGTTCATAGCTCTTCCGTGAGGGAGACCACGCTAGTGGACTCCGACAGTACTCTTTTGTTAGTGTCTGTCGGCCTGTCTGTCTGTCTGTCTCTCTCTCTCAGTTTCTCAGATTCAGGAAAAGCTCAGACATGAAGGAGCCTTTCAATGCGTATAAACACGCTCAATTCCCCGGAGTGTACATCCATCCCTCCACCTTTACCCACACACGTCTGTCTGTCTGTCTGTCTGCGCTCCGTCAGGTGTCTTCCTTGCACCCTCTGGCCCTTCCCTTCCTCAACTAGGACAATCCTCCTGACTCCTTCCACCTGGCGAGCTGCCCTTTGGAAAAAGCAAGCCCCTCTCCCCGCCTTCACCTGAGCGGTGCTTAGGACGCAAAACAAGCCAGGAAGCCCCGCTCCTTCCCTCTCCCCAAATCTCCAGTCCCCAAAGCTCGTCGCTCTACTGCTCCTCGCTCTGTCTGCCTGTCTGCCTGTCCGTCCGTCCGTCCGTCCGTCCTGACGGATACCTGTGACTGTCGCCGGGATGTCGCGTTTCTCTGCTCCGGCAGCGCGTCCGCCCCGCCTGGCCCTGGCCACGGCCACGGGCATCTGTCACCCGGGGGCCCCCCGAGCTCTCCCCGTGGGTGCTCACCGCCGCCGGCCTCCGGCTCGGCCCCCAGGCCAGGTGGGGGGTGGGGTGGGGACGGAAAAAAGTTTCGGAGCGGGACGCACACGCCGGCTGTCACCGAACCCGACCGCCCCGGAGCGGCAAAGCAAGAAAAGCCGGGGTGTGGGTGCGTGTGGGTGCGGGTGGCGACCTCAGCTCGCTGCCTCCGGGGCTGGGAGAGGGAGAGGCGATTGTCCAGCGCGCGGTGGCCGGCCGGCCGGCCGGGGCCTCCCTACAAAGCGCCCCGGGGCGAGGCGACTCCCTGCAGGAAGGCCGGGGTGCGGGGTGCGGGCCGAGATGTTGCGGCTGCACCTGGTGGGGCTGCTGGGCACTTCGGGGGCCGCGCGGGGACCCCACTGTCAGGGCAACGTGCGGGCGGGGGCAGGTGCACTCGGCCAGTTCAGAGGCCGGGGGTGCCGGGTGCCGGGTGGCGGGGAGCGGGCAGCTTCCTAAAGGGGGGGGGGACTGGCCGCTGTCGGGGGGGGCCCAGCTCGGGAGGGTTTCCCGCCGACCGCAGCGAAAAGTTCCGCGCCGGGAAGGCCGGGCCGGGGGCGCCCCCGGGGCCGCGGCCCACGTTGGGGGGCCGGGCGGGGGGCGGCGGGCGGCGGCCCCGTTGCGGGAGGACTCGCGCCCCGCGGCCCGCCGGCGGCGTGGGGGAGGGGAGCGGGGCCTGCGGCCTGTTGGGGGCGTCCAGCCCGGGGCCTCGCGTGCGGGCCGCGGCCGGGCCCCGGCGCCGGGGTCCCGGGGCGGCGCGGCGGGACTCACCGGAAAGGCCCGGATCCGCATCTTGGTGTCCTTCCGGCTGCCCGTGCCTTTGCTCAGATTCGACATGGTGCTCGTCCCCGTCCGCGGCGGCGGCTTCGGCTCGCACTCCGACGCGTCGGTGTCACATTGAAGGCGGGCGGGCGGCCGCGGGGCTGGGCGGGGGGCGGCGGCGCGGCCCCCGGGCTGGGCTGGGCGGCGGCGGGGGCGGCGGCGGGGGCGGTGGCGGCGGCTCGGGCTCGGCTGCGGGGCTGCGGGGCTGCGGGGGCGCGGCGGCTCCGCGGGGTCCCCTTCACGCCCGGCGCGGCTGCCTTTATCGCGCTTCTCCGCGATGGCGGCGGCGGCGGCGACGGACAAACATCTCACTGCGCAGGCCGAACGTCCTCCTCCTCCTCCTCCTTCTCCTCCTCCGCCTCAGCGAGACGAGATCCGGCCCAGAGGGTGGAGGGGGGAGGAGGGAGGGAGGAGAGCCGGAGAGTGAGCTGGGGGGAGGGGGGGCGGGAGGACGGGAAGGGGAGGCGGGCGGCGCGGCGGGGAGACGTCGGCTCTCGCGAGAAGCGGCCGAGCGCGCTGCTCCGGCTGGGGCGGGGCACCGCCCGGGAGCGGGCGGGGGAGACCGGGCGAACTGGGAGTTGGGCGAGTAGGCGGGGCCAGCGGGGTGAGGAGGTGGGGAAAGGGGCGGGGCCGGAGGCGCCGAGCGTCGCTGCTTTTTCAAAAGGGAAACGACGGAGGCCGGGTGGCGGGGCGGAGGTGGCTGCTGATTGGTGGAGTGCGGGGGGTTGGTCACGTGGGCGGAGTGGGCGGGGCAAGTCGAAGAGCCTGCGGCCGGCTGGGCAGAGCCGGGCTGGGCTGGGCTGAGCTGGGCAGTGATGGGCCAGGCCGGGCCCGGCCGGGGCAGGAGGAGGCCAGTCTCGGGGAGGGGCGTGGGGCGCGAGGTGGAGCCCGACGTCGTCAGACAACCGGTTCCTGTGTTTTTCTGGGGCATGCGAACTAGGGATGGCTATTGAAGCAAAAAAGCCGGAAAGTTGCAAGCTGGAGCGAATGCTGGCATGAGCCGCAGCGTTGGACATTAGGCCTCTTGTGCATAAAGCAAAGTGTTGGGTTGAGATGTGCACGCCCCGGCTCTCTGGAGGGATGGCCGTGTGATTCCACCAAACCAAAAAAAATCTTTTTTTAAAAAAAATGTCCTTAAGCTGAGAAATCGGGTCTGCCTCGATTCAGAGAGGGTGTGGGGTTCCCCGGCACAGGACGAATTCGTGTTCAAATGTCCCTTTCGTCATCAGCGAAACAAAATGACAGCACTCTAAACGCAGGGCAGTCTCCCAGCAAATGGTGTCACGGGCTGTTGGGATGGTAGGAACCGAGCCCCCCACCCCTGTCTCTAGCCTGCCCGACCCATCATTTCTACCATTCCCCAAGGGTGTTGTGTAGTGTTTGGAAGTTAGACAGAGTATCTTTGGAAGATTTTTGTCGACTTTAGCCCATCAGTCTTGCTTTGTTTGTTTGTTTATTGTGCCATCTTAATTTCCTAATGAACCTCCATGGCCACTTGATGTTATGTTTGCATTTCAGGTTCCGCACAGGAGTGTGCAATTGCGATTAAACAATGTTCTCATTTCAAATAAGAACCTACACTGGGGATGTGTGTCTGTATGGGGAAACAAAGATTTTTTTTTTTTTTTTTTTTTGCCGTTTTAACAGGAAGCTAGATACATTTTAATAGGAAGCTAGATTCACTTGCTTACTTACTATAAGGCTTATTACAATTTAGCTGAATGCTAAGGACATAATTTGTGAATGCTGTGCTTTCGTATGCTGATTACTCGAACTGCCCTCCTGGAAATGGGTTTTCTTGTTTTTTGGTTTTTTTTTCATGTTCCACCATCAGAGCCTCCTGTTGTGTTTTAGATACTTGCTTATCACAACACCCACTTGAGCAACAAGGATATTGCATGAAGCAATGTGTGTAAACACTGAAGCTAAAAATAGGTCATCCAGAACTGGGTTGATAGGTAAAATTGGGAGAGGCTCTGATTTAAATAAAAGATAATATGTGTGTATATTAAAATGTGTATGCTGATTGAACCTCCAATCCATAACCATTCGAATATATCAACCAATGCTTTCTTTCCTATTTGTACTGTTGACGGCCCAGTTTCTTTATATAAAAAAATGTTTATTCTGGAGCCACTTGATTTAAATAGCAGCTCTGTAGCTTCACCTTGCTGGTGTTGTGTCTTTTGAAGCAAAGGCTTGTATGTATCCAGGGCTCCTTATCTGTAAAATGGGAAGAGTAATATTTCCTTATTAAATGGAAATTTATTTATTTTTTTTACCAGAGCCCTGCTCAGCTCTGGCTTATGATGATTGCGGGGATTAAACCTGGGACCTCAGAGTCTCAGACATGAGAATATGTTTGCATAACCATTATGCTATCTACCTCACTCCAACAGAATGTAATGTAAAATACATTTTGTAAAACTGAAAATAGTGTTCTACACAGAGTGGCTTCTCTGTACCTATTGGCTACTGTTATCATGTATGATTTCTTAAAAGTTTTTAAAATTATTTTTATTCATTTATTGGATAGAAACAGCCAGAAATTGAGAGGGAAGGGGGTGATAGAGAGGGAGAGAGACAGAGAGACACCCGTAACACTGCTTCACCACTCGCAAAACTTTCCCCCTGCAGGTGGGATGGGGGCTTGAACCTGGGTCTTTGTGCATTGTAACATGTGTACTCAAGCAGGTGAGCCACCACCTGGCCCCATATCGTGTATGATTAGTACCAAGTATATATTTCCCTCTTTTATTCAACACGTGCGTTTCAAAAAAGTACTCGTGTTTAAAAAAAAAAAAAAATCAAACTTTAAAGCTAAACTGATTTCCAGCATTTGGATTTTATACATCCAGAAAAATTTTTTTTAAGGTGCTGAGCAATCGACAATTGGCAATTTGATTTTGACAAGGGGTGAAGGCAAGCAAAAGCATTAGACATGAGCAAGCATAACTAGACCCATCATCTTATTTAAAGAAAGGTATTTTAACAACAGAAATGGAAACAAGCTGATTTCTGAATAAACACAGCTCTTTGCGTCAATTAATTCAGCGAAAGCAGAATAGTTTGTTGTGCTGATCAGTCTAATTTCACCAGTTAATCAGAGAAAGACATCTTGGGTCAGCATTTAGGAAGTCCCTGCAGTTAGGCATGTTTCCATTTCATGATGAAGCATGTAATCACTTTTTAACTTGTTCTCTGAACCCATGTTTTTACATGTTGGTTACCCTTAAACAAAACTTTGCTACATTTAAGAGAATGCTCCTGGATTGCGTCTTCCTGTTTGGCTTTTCAAAAACACTAAGATGAATAAGACAAATGAGACCTCCCATCAGGGGATATATCATCCTTCTGTCTATGTCAAAGTTTGAAAACCACAGACCCAGGCTGGATTTGGGGGAAAAAAGAAAAATCCTATATCCTCCATTCAGAAAGGAGAAATTTTACCTTCCTAGGAAATCAGCATCCTCAGCAACACACTCCATATTCCTGACTTAAGAATAGCAAGTGGACTTCCAGTGGTATTAGTTTTTGTTCTGCCTACTACCACCTAATCTCTCAGAAAAAGCAGCACAGTAGCTGTTGGAATGTAGTAGCTGTTGCCAGCCTGCAAGTTGGTGTTCCTACTAATGCTGACCATGTCCTGACACAGGAGAATGGTGGCTCCATTTCCTTTTATTCCTTTGGAGCACCGACAGTCAGAGGCTGGGGTGCTGAGTAGGCCAACTCCTTTTCCACAGCCCAGCCTAGAAATGGACTGTGCAGATGATGAGAAACTGGTGAAAGACAATCACTTGTTGACCCTCAGTTTCTAGGTATCCAGGATACCGAGCCGCTTTCATTGCTGCATCTGACCTGCTGATGTGATAGTGCAGCTATCGGTTATTAAAGCAGCCAACAGCCTGCCAATCTAATTAGAAAGGCCTGTCCAGTGGTTTTGAATAGACACACACTATTAAGGAGCAATGTATGTTTTCAAATTGCAAAGGGACGATTTGTAGTTATCACTTCCTGGAAAGTAATGGCAAGATCAGCTACATACTTCCTCAAATCCATCAGGCAGCTACTAAGTATTGCACTGGATGCAATATGGTCAAGTATGGATGCAAGTATGGTCACTGGATGTGGATTTGCGGGTATACAGCATAGTACCATTTGTACCTGCGTAATAAAAGGACCTACTGTGGCAGTTTCCAAACGAGAACACGATGAGAGACATCTACACATGTGAAAACTGCAGGCCATTTCCGTGGCCAAGGAGGTGGTACAGTGGCTAGAGTGCTGGACTTTGCAAGAATGAGGTCCTACGTTTAATTCTCAGCAACAGGTATGCCAGAGTGATTCACGCATCTCAATCATAATTCTTTTTTAAAAAGAAAAAATCTGTAAGCCATCTTCATGAATCAATCTCTCTCTCTCTATCTATCTCTTTATCTCTCTCTCTCTCTAGCAGAGTGCTACTCAGTTCTATCAGTGGTGCCAAAGACTGAACCTGAGACCTCTTGCAAGCATGACCTTTGCACAACAATTGTACTCTTCCCCTGCCCCCCACCACACCTTTTCTCCCTTATCCTTAACTATTTTCATCAACATATCTATCTAATACATATAGTGTCAAGATAGGAAATATAGAAGACGTGTGTACATGAGACAAGTTGTAGCTCAAATTAAAGAAAAATCTTAAATGTCAGTTCCTTCCTAAAACCCCATCTCAGTCTTTCATCATATCATCATGCTAAAACACCTCACTCACTGGCAGTTCCAATTGGCCTAGACAGTGTTCTGCTTATGTCCCATTTACCCAGTAAATTAATATTTTTTTGTGGAAATAAAAAGGTCTATACAATCAACTAATCTAATTTAACAGTATAAAGTCTCAATTAGAAATTATAGGCGTTGCATCCATGTAATTTTATTTGGAAGAAGACTTTCCTCCTACGGATAACAGTAAGTGTATCCAGAGACCCCCAGGGGCTAATTACGAATATGTATTGCTTTCATTGTGAGCGAGTGGTGTGTATGTTGAGATCTGTAACTCATAGGTTCTGTCTTTGAGAAGTAAGTTAATTTTGGAACAAGATAAAGCACGGTTCCAAAGAGCTATAAAAGTAAAATAGACTCCATTTTACACTGGATTCAGTAATTGTGAGAATTATAAATACAGCAGTTAGCAAGTGTAATAGACCAGCATCATCTTGAAACTCCATCAATGAGTGACTTGTATTTAGTTCACAAACAGTGGGGTGGTCTTAATTCCTGTGTCTTGAACTAGTAAAGATCAAAATCCAAGTTAAGCAAAGGATTCTGGGTAGAGATGAAAAATCACCTTTGATAGGCTAACAGGGTGGTTGGAAGGGGCTGTGTGGCACAGGACTGCCAACAGCAGGCTCTAAGTTCCACCCCTGATAGCACATGTGCCAGAAGGATGCTGTGACACTTGCTCGATTCATCTATCTCCTTCTCTCTAATAGATCAATAAAGAATTTTTAGAAGAGGCTACCTGGTGAAAACATTATCAGAGCAGATTTCTAGATCAAAGTGTCATGATAAATTAATCCCTGGAGATAAGTTAATTTTAAGCTACTGACTTCTGAATCCTTTAGTTCTTTCATTTTAATTTTGGTTACAGGTTCAGGCAGTGGCACACCCAGTTAAGCTCACATGTTACGATGCACAAGGACCCAGGTACAAGCCCCTGGTCCCCACCTGCAGGGGGAAAGCTTCACAAGCGATGAAGCAGGGCTGCAGGTATCTCTCTGTCTCTCTCCCTCTCTACCTCCCCTTCCCTTTCACTTTCTCTCTATATATATCCAATAATAAATAAATAAATGAACAAATAAAATTTCAGTTAC
This sequence comes from Erinaceus europaeus, assembly GCF_950295315.1. Taxonomy (NCBI): domain Eukaryota; kingdom Metazoa; phylum Chordata; class Mammalia; order Eulipotyphla; family Erinaceidae; genus Erinaceus; species Erinaceus europaeus. The sequence goes on from NC_080168.1 coordinate 7,074,212, forward strand.
TGGTTTCAGAATCTTCTTATCCTTGGGAAGCTGATTATTGTGGAAAAGTGCTGGAAAAGGAAGAAAGTCTTGGACACTTTGCTAAGATGAAACCAATGTGTGCTTTTATTTATCTTTGTATTGTTTGTTTTTTATCTATCTCAGTTAAACATTATTAAAAGACACAATTTACAAGTGTTTTGGAAATAATACTTCTTTCTCATAGATATTCTTACTGAAAAGTGTCTCTTTTTTTGAAGAAAGTTTTATTTATATTTTATGAGAGAATGAGAACTCCAGCATCATTCTGTTACACTCATTGTCAGGGATCAAACTCAAGACCTGATGCTTAAAAGTCCAATACCCTAGCCACTGCATGCCTCCCAGAGTACAGTAAAGTACCTATTTCTACATGAGCCTTTGTTATTAGAGAGAAATTGCTGTAGAAACTTGGTTTGCCAAGGTACAGTCATTACTTACTATAGCAGTATTTGTCCTGCTTTGAGAGGAGTTGCTTCTCAGTTGCACCCTGGTTCTTTATTGTAAAGAGCTCACCTATGGAATGTGGCCCCAAGGTGGGTAGTGGTTTCTATTTTATACCAAAATATGTAATGTAGGCTCCCATCAGACCCTCTCCTGGAACTCAAAGTGCATAAGTCAGGACACAGGGACAGCTGGTGGGCAGTGGGTAACACAGGCTCTTTCACTGGGTGATTTCAGCTCTCATTCCTGCTCGAAGGCTTCCCAGAGCACTACTCACCCAGTCCCCCAGCTTCTGCTCATTCTCTTGGTCCTATAGGTCCCCTCACTTATGTGACTCCCAATATGCCTTTCCTCCAAATTCCATTTCTGCTTAAAATAGTTCCAAGTTTGTTTCCGTTGTACTTCACTCAGGGTCCTGGCAGGAAACAGATGGCTGACTCCTACAGGGAAATTGAGGAGAACTTGGTTCAGTGCATCTTTTCAGAAGTGGGGAGTGGGCAGAATTGCGGGGCGGGGGGGGGGGGAATCCAAGCGTGATGGAAAAGCTCGGGACTAGCAGCAGTGAAGAACCTGCAACCACTTCCAGTCTGAGAGAAGGAAAAGACCTGGTAACCAGAAGCAGGAGAGAGACTTCTCTTTGCAGCTCTGGGAGAGTGAGACTTGACTGACAAGCTGAGACTTAGGGAGAGGCCCCAAACTACTGACAAGCTCTGGTTCACACTTCAAAGGGGGGGCTGCCAGGGGCCAAAATACCTCTGCCTCCTCTGTCTTCTTCCCTTGGAATTCCAGTGGGTGTTTCTCATTAAACGAGCCTAACTGGAAACCTCACTAAGTGGAAGTAAGGGAGCCTATTGATGGAGCTCAAAGACGTCAGCTGTGTGGGACATGAGCAGAGTAAAGAAGAAAGAAACCTCTGCTCAGGCAAACAAGGAAGATCCATATAAAGTGCTTGCAAAGGGAACTTCTGACCAGTGGAAGTAAAATATACATTAGTGTGTGTATAGACTAACTCATCTTTGAAAACCCTCATGTATGTGTAGGGCCTACACAATGGAGGCAAACTAGGAAATGTTTTATTGAGGAGGCAGATGGAGTCTCAAAGCCAAGGCACGTGTCCTGGCAGGTACTATCATTACTTGAAGGAAAGAGTGGGCACCTGGTTGCATAATCAAAGCTGCCAACTGCCCTCTGAGCTGTGAACCTATAAGGTTGGATTTATCTGGGTGCAGGGCAGAACCTTTGGCCTTTTCTCATTTGCATTAAAGCTGCACCCAGCTGAGTGTGCATGAACCTGGGTTCAAGTACCCATCTGCAGGGGAAAGAAACTTCACAAGATATTTTTCTCTCTCTCCATCTATATCTCTTCTCTCCTCCTCAATTTCTCTTTGTCCTCTCAAATAATAATAATAATAATAAAGGTGGGGTGGGGGAGGCCACCAGAAGCAGTGAAGCAGCACTGAGCCCCAGGAATAACTCTAGTAGGAAAAAATAACAAAACAACTCTTACAGAGACTACCAATGACTTTGCTTTGCCAGTGCACTCCTGTTTAAAGCTATGAAAGAATCTGGCACTGTGGTCAAGTTTCACCTTTGTGAGGCTGGAAAATGGTTTGCATGGTAGAGCACGTGCCTTACTCTGCCCACGGACTCAGGTGTGAGCCCCAGTGCCATAAGGAAGCATGATGAACAACACTAGGGGAAGCTCCGCAGGAGGTGCAGCAATGCTGTGCTATTTCTTTCGCTCTATATGAAATTAAAAGAAAGAAAAACTGACCAAGGGCAGTGGAATCATGGCCACATGTGATCCTGGCATGCACGTGCGCCTAACACACACACACACACACACACACACACACACACACTGTCAGATCTGAAATCAGACTACTTGAGTTCTTATCTGAGTTCTGCAAATGTGTTTATTCTCATGGACAAAACTGAGTTACTAATAGTGCCACTTCCACTTCATAGAGCCAATATGAGGATTCAATGAAAGAGCATGGACAAAGTAATTAGCACAATACCTGGCACATAGTTTGGACTCAGAGCATAACCACTAATACCTTATGGTTAATTTCTGATACTATTTTAAAAGATTTATTTACTGGTGAGAGAGGGAGAGTGAGAGGGGGAGAACAGGAACCAGAGTACCACTCTGGCCAGGGAACAGACTCAGAGCAACACCTATGCAAGAATTACACTCGACCACTGTATTAACTATCTTCTGGTGATTCTCATATCTTATCTTTGATATGTCCTTTTAGTATGCCAGTTTGGTAATTGACAAGTACTGTTGCATGCTTGTAACAACCGTGATCTTTTACTTGCTCATATCTGTTCCCTGATGACCAAGCCTGTCAGCCACCCTTACATGGTCACATCAGTGCATTCCTCTGTGGCGCCTGCCACCTGTCTCTGGTGCCCACCTCCCATTCTCCCAGTCACATCAGGCCTAGTCACTGACTGGCTCTTATCTGTGGTGGAGGCTCCCCAAGTTCCCCCTCCTTCCAGGGAGACAGAAACAGCAAGGGCTCTAAACAAACAAACAAATAAACACCGAAAAGAAGAAACCATGATGGGAAGGAACCAGGTCTGAATGATTTAAACCTTATAGGAGATTCAGACCTGGTTCCTTCCCATCATGGTCTCTTGTTTTCAGTGTTTGTTTGTTTGTTTGTTTGTTGCACTGGATTTAGTGATAATAAAATAAGCAAAGCAATGGACTTCAACTCTTCGTTTTCCTGCTCCTTCTTATACTGAGTTTTCTTTCCAAAATAATGCAAACGATGAACTTTGCATATGTCAAATTGCACGTGGCCCAGTCGATCATTATCACACTTGTCACATAAAAAGCGGGACCTTCCTTCATCACAATAACAGGATAATGACACGTCTCCTGTCCTTGTGTCTTCTGTTTTGTTTTGTTTTGTTTTTGTCCATTTGTTTTGTTTTGCCTCCAGGTTTATCACTGGGGCTTGGAGCTGGCACTATGAGACCACCACAACTGGTGGCCATTTTTTTTCCATTTTATTGGATAGGACAAAGAGAGAGGAGGGGGAGGGAGAGAGGGAGAGAGGTGGTCTGGGAGGTGGCACCATGGATAAGGTGCTGGGCTCTCAAGCATAAGGTCCTGAGTTCAATCTCTGGCAACACCTGTACCAGAGTGATATCTGGTTCTTTCTCTCTCTTCCTAACTCTCTCATTAATAAATAAATAAATAGAATATTTTAAAAATCATTTTAAAAAGAGAGAGAGGGAGAGAGAAAGGCAAACACTTGCAGATCTACTTTGCAGTTTGTGAAGCATCCCCCTGAAGGTGAGACACTGGGGGCTCAAACCTGGGCCCTTGCATGGGTCCTTGCACTTCATTCTATGTGCACTTACCTGGGTGTGCCACAGCCTGGTCCCCTCTCCAATCCTTGTCACTTATGTAGCAAGTTAAAGTCATTCTTAAATATTTTATGCAAAGTACAATCCTTTATTTTTCTGAACTATTTTTTTTTTATGTCTAGTGAATAAGGAAGCATTTTTGTCCATGGCTTTGGCTAGACTTTTAGAAGTAAAAGACATGTTCCACGTTGCTCTGGCTTGATGAACATTTTCACCATCAACTTTTGGTAAATTTATACTGCTTCCTAAATTTACATGTTACACTAACTAGTAGTAACAGCTGACCATGGGTAAGAATGGGGAAGGACCATAAATTGGTTGACTACAAACAACACCATTTTTGAAAACTGCCAGCCAGCTCTCTTGTCAGTCAGCACCTAACATTTCTTGAACTTAGGGAGTATTAGCAATTATCACATGGCTACATCAAAGCAGTAAAATCTTTGAGTGACTAAAGAAATACATGAATGCTGCCAGTTAAGATATTTCATGAGAAGGATGCATCAAAATTAATTCAATTACTGTCCAGCACAAGTCACAGAGAGACCCACTCAATGTGGCAGAAGCAATAATCTAATCTGTTCACTCACATACAAAGAAGTCTGCAGGCAGTGGTGGGGATAGCCCTAATCTCTGTAGGGAGGCTGGGCTATCCTGCCTTGCCACCGAGAAAGACTGCTCCTGAATTAAGTGCAGCCTACAATGTTCCCAGCTGTGACCATGAGCTGTGAGCTCAGACCAATAGGGACTTAGAGGTTACATAGGCTCTGGTGGTGTGTGTGTGTGTGTGTGTGTGTGTGTGTGTGTGTGTGTGTATACCTGGCCAGGTGGATGGATGTAAATACTTAATTTTAGCCACAGAATTTTTTTTTTTTCAAGAACAGGAGCTACTCACTGCCTTAATCCAACTTTCTAGCCCTTTTCTCTACTCTGACACCATTCTCTCAGACAATATTCTGATCCAACTTCAGGCTAGCTACTAAATTCAATGTGTGCCCCCAGGAACTTGCCTAAGATGGACTTCCTAGCTTTCTCCTACCCTAAGATCCCTAATCTCATCTGCTCTAATCCTACTTTTTGGTTCCTCTTCATTAACCATTTTGCTTCAATTTAGGTTATGCCACCTTGCAGATACCAAGTTACAGATGCTAGCATGATTCATTCCATCCTGACTTCTCTGGGCAGATGACCTCACCAATGTGTCCTGCATCCGCACACCTCCAGAGCTCTGGCCCACTAGGGAAAGATAGAAACAGGCAGGGAGTATGGATCGACCTGTCAACACCCATGTTCAGGGGAGAAGTAATTACAGAAGCCAGAACTCCTACCTTCTGCACCCCAAAAACAACCTTGATCTATACTCCTAGTGGGGGAAAAGTGATAGCAGGAAGAAAATAAAGAGCTCTGCACTCCAGCTCCATCAGCACCCAGAGAGAGAGAAGGAAAAGGAGAGGGACATGTGGAGGGAGTTATGTTGTCATGAGTGGCTTGGAGGGGAAGAGAGGATTGCATCAGAAAAAAAAGGGGGGCAACTATGTATCAATGTGGACAGGTAGTTGTAGAGATGATGTTGGCCCATGTCTACAACCTTAGGGGAACTGTGGTGGATTGCAGTGGGGAGACTGAAGATTCAGAACTCTGGAGGTGGGAATAGTGTGGATTTAAACCCCTGTTGATATGTAATTTTGTAAAGTAAAAAAAATTAATAAAGAAACTGAACATTGTTACACATGTTAAAACTATTGTATTTTACTGTTGACTGTAAACCATGAATCCCCCAATAAATAAATATTAAAAAAATAAAAATAAGAACAAGTCTACAGTTGGGGTGATATCCAGACATCATATGCCAGGGGTGCAGCATGACTCTCGGGGTTATTTCTCTTTGTCCTGGTTTTGGACTAATGGGGAGGCTGGTTTAGTCGTTATAGGTACCAAAGACACACACACACACAAAAAAAAAAAATCAGTCTAGCAAATAACCCCATCCAAAAATGGGCAGAGGATATGAACAAAACATTCACTACAGAGGAGATCCAAAAGGCTAACAAACATATGAAAAACTGCTCTAGGTCACTGATTGTCAGAGAAATGCAAATTAAGACAACACTAAGATACCACCTCACTCCTGTAAGAATGGCATACATCAAAAAGGACAGCAGCAACAAATACTGGAGAGGTTGTGGGGACAGAGGAACCCTTTTACACTGCTGGTGTGAATGTAAATTGGTACAGCCTCTGTGGAGAGCAGTCTGGAAAACTCTCAGAAGGCTAGACATGGACCTTCCATATGATCCAGTAATTCCTCTCCTGGGGTTATACCCCAAAGACTCCATAACACCCAACCAAAAAGAGGTGTGTACTCCTATGTTCATAGCAGCACAATTCATAATAGCTAAAACCTGGAAGCAACCCAGGTGCCCAACAACAGATGAGTGGCTGAGAAAGCTGTGGTATATATACACAATGGAATACTATGCAACTATCAAGAACAATGAACCCACCTTATCTGACCCATCTTGGACAGAGCTAGAAGGAATTATGTTAAGTGAGCTAAGTCAGAAAGATAAAGATGAGTATGGGATGATCCCACTCATCAACAGAAGTTGAGAAAGAAGATCTGAAAGGGAAACTAAAAGCAGGACCTGACCAAATTGTAAGTAGGGCACCAAAGTAAAAACCCTGTGGTGAGGGGTAGACATGGAGCTTCCTGGGCCAGTGGGGGGTGGGAGTGGGTGGGAGGGATGGGTCACAGTCTTTTGGTGGTGGGAATGGTGTTTATGTACACTCCTAGTAAAATGTAGTCATATAAATCACTAGTTAATTAATATGAGAGGGGGAAATTAATTGTATGTCTCGAAGTTTTTTAAAACACAGACTCAGTCTTTTTAATACATAGGCTGTGTAATTGATATGCAGACTCAAAAGCCTAGACCAAGTAGATCAGAAGCATCCAATAGCACAGCTATATACAAGATACTGGGTACTGTACAGCAAACCCTAACAAAAGGACTTTTCAAAGTTAACCCAATTACCAAATAATGTGATGATAACATTAACTATCGATTGTCTTTTTGAACCCTAAGACAGCAGGAACCTCACATCTCCACTATAGAGCCTATATTTCCCCCAGTCCTGGAACCACTGGATAGGGCCCACTTTCCCGTATGCCTCTCCCAATCCATATCAAATAATATTGCATCTGCCAATCACAACCTAATCAACACAACGATTGCCACCTCAACATGCTTCACTTCAGACTGTGTCCAGAGACCTCACGTGTGGAATGACAACCCTTCAGCTTCATTACTCGGGTGAGACCTTTCCTTTCATAGTATACTCTAATTCCATCCCAGGTGGTTCACTTTCTAACAAAGTCCCAAAACCTAGATATAGACCAGGTTCTGTGAAAGAGAGCGTATGTTCACACGTATCCATAAACTACTGCAAAATATATACCTGAAAGCAGAAGTACACTAGAGTATGCAGTGAGTATCCCCCTAACACTTCCTCTCCACTATTCCAAGTTTTGGGTCCATGATTGCTCAACAATTTGTTTGGCTTTGTATGTTAACTCTCTTTTCAGTCACCAGGTTCCAGATGTCATCAGGATGCCGGCCAGGCTTCCCTGGACTGAAGACCCCACCAATGTGTCCTGGAGCTCCGCTTCCCCAGAGACCCACCCTACTAGGGAAAGAGAGAGGCAGACTGGGAGTATGGACCGACCAGTCAACGCCCATGTTCAGTGGGGAAGCAATTACAGAAGCCAGACCTTCCACCTTCTACAACCCACAATGACCCTGGGTCCATGCTCCCAGAGGGATAGAGAATGGGAAAGCTATCAGGGGTGGGGGGTGGGGGTGGGATATGGAGATTGGGTGGTGGGAATTGTGTGGAGTTGTACCTCTCCTACCCTATGGTTTTGTTAATTAATCCTTTCTTAAATAAAAAAAAGAAAAAATAAATAAATAAGTTAAAAAATCAGTCTAGAGAGAGAAGAGGAATGGTTTCTTTATCTTTCTCTCTCTTTGTGGTACCAGGAAATGAATCCTCACTCATGTAGTATCAATCACTACTGAACAGCCTCTGCAGGCTGGCTTTTCCCATTCTTTCATCTTTTAGAGAGAAAGAAACAGAGGAGAGACACCATAGCACTGTACACCCTGGTGTAGGGTGGTTTCAGGGCTCAAACTCAGGGCTTCCTGCAAGGCAAAGTGTGTGAGCATGGTCATCTATCTGCCTTCCTACCTCAACGTGTCTCTTCTTATGGCTCTGTTTCAGGAATTAGGGAGGTATTCTCAGAAACTGTTTTGGGGATTTTTCTTAGGGCTCATTGTCCAAGATGAAGTTACATGTCTGTTTGATATTTATTTATGTATCCCCCTTTGTTTTCCTTGTTTTACTGTTGTAGCTATTATAGCTGTTGTTGTTGGATAGGACAGAGAGAAATGGAGAGAGGAGAGGAAGACAGAGAGGAGGAGAGAAAGATAGACACCTGCAGACCTGCTTCATTACTTGTGAAGGGACTCCCCTGCAGGTGAAGAGCCAGGGGCTCGAACCAGGATCCTTACACTGGTCGTTGGGCTTTGCACCATGTGCGCTTAACCCGCTGCGCTACTGCCCGACTCCCGTTACATGTCTATTTGAACTCACTCGGTGGTGAGGGTAGGGGGCACAATTTATGCTAATTACTGTGGTAGAAGAGGTCTTGGGAGTCAACTATTACACCCTATTAGTACAAATTGCATTTGTTTATCATGACAATTTTATCTGGGGACAGAATTTTAGAGAATATAGGTGTGTGTGTGTGTGTGTGTGTGTGTGTGTATTTAAAGGGGAGGGATAATAAAGTGTTTAGCCAATGAGTAGGGCATGATCTCAAGCCTAAAACTGCAAGGGAATTATTGCCTGTAAATAAAAATGGGCATCAGCTTCCATGTGAGGTCAGCCATCTTTGCCCAAATGGCTGATGTACTTCTATGGTGCCTGCCTCTCCATTTTCCCCATTTGATATTTCAAATATCAAGGGATACAGGGATCCTATGAGGAACACTTAGATATAGTTCAGGGAAAGCAAAAGCCTTTAACAATGGAATAGAAATCACTAATTCGAATCTTATAAATACAGAAAAAAGTCATGAGATATATTCTCAATGGAGTATTACTCAGCAGTTAAAAAGAAGACTGTACTGTGTCCTTTGGGACCAAATAAATGGCACTAGCAGTGATTATACTTATTGAAATAAGTACAGAAGCAAGTGAAGGACAGCTGGGGGATGGCTTCACTCATATGTAGCATATAGAGAATCGAAACACATGAACTTGAAAAAAAGAAAATACATATAGTCAGCCCATATCTATGACCTTGGGAGAATAATGCCACCGGTTGGAGGGAAGTGTGGGCATGAAACTTTGGTAGTGGAAATGATGTGCCCTATTATCTTATACCCCTATCTTATATCTTATACCCCTATTATCTTATAATCTTTGCTTTCTGTACTCTGGTGAGAAATAACGTGAGAGAAATGTAAAGCAAGACTAAATGCAAGAGGAAGTAAATGCCCTCGTGGGCGTGACCTGGGATAAGGGCAGGACTGTGCAGAATCCTGCTCTTCATGTCCTTCTCCTCCCAGAGCTGTAAGTTCCTGTGCCATTTACTGGTGAATAGCTCCCTGCAACCGATGACATTCAGTAGTGAGCCAAGCCCGAGTTTTGTTGAGTAGAATCAGCTCACCTATCAGAGGATCCAATGTTTCGAGAGAGGTTTGAGTGTAGCTCAACAGAAAACTTGAATCTGTCACAGCCCAGATATGTGATGCTTTCCCCACAATGATACTGGAACTTCTTTTGATGATATTTTACTATTTTAATGTCACTGACATTTGGATATAGTGTTGGTGAAATCGTACATGTCCAAATATTAGATTGGTAGAAATTTCATGACATATTTTTCTATGCAAAAGTGCATGGTGACTTTTCCGATACCCCATAAAACAACCACCAAAGGAACACTTAGGAGGTGAGTGGGCAGTAGAGCATATGCATTACAATGTGTAAGGACTGGGGTTCAAGCCCCGGTTCCCACTTGTAGGAGGGAAGCTTCATAAGTGGTGAAGTAGTACTGCAAGTATCTGTCTCTCTCTTTCCATCTCCCCTTCCTCCTTGATTTCTCTGTCTCTAGCCAATAAATAAATAAAATACATATTTTAAAGGAAAAACTTATCTGACTATAAGACAACATTCTCTTTTGATGGTATTTTTTTTTTAAAAAAAGATTTTATTTATTTATTACTGAGAAAGGAGGAAAGAGAGAAAGAAAGAGCCAGATTATCACTCTGATACATGTGCTGCCAGGAATTGAACTCAGGACCTCATACTTGAGAATCTAATGCTTTATCCACTGTGCCACCTCTTGGGCCACTGACATCAGAATTTTAAAAGTTATTGTAAGGCATTATGTTTTGGCAAATAAAATTGGTGGTTTGACTTTGAATATTTAAGCCACTACAAAAATATCAATTTGAAATATTTAAATCACACCAAATATATATATATTTTAAAAATGTATGATTTTCTGGGTCTATCTTTCTCTACCCCCCTGTCTTCCCTTCCTCTCTCCATTTCTCTCTGTCCTAGCCAACAACGACGACATCAGTAACAACAACAATAATAACTACAACAATAAAAAACAAGGGCAACAAAAGGGAATAAATAAATAAGTATTAGAAACAGTCTTATCGCATTCTTTCTTTGTGGTCTGGGAGATGGCATAGTGGATAAAGCACTGGACTCACAAGCATGAGATCCTGAGTTCAGTCCCCAGCAGCATGTGTACCAGAGTGATGTCTGGTTCTTTCTCTCCTCTTTCTCAGGAATAAATAAATTATAAAAAAAATGTATGATTTTCTGTATGCTAAATTTCATCTCAAATGAAAAAAAAAACACAAGTAAATTTAGACTTTTACTCACTAATATTGAAGACAACATGTTTAAGAGAGTCTCCTGGTGTTTTGTTCTGAATTTCAAATACATTCCCCACCTTAGTCATGTTGAATGAATACAGAATTGAGTAGACAGGCATATGTTTCTGTAAAGACAATGCTAATTGTAGGTTCTAGATGGTGAATATAAATATTCCCTGTACAGTTCCTTCAACTTTATAATAGGTTAGAACTTCTTAAGTTGAGGGGGGGAGGCAGAGACCCCTCACCTGGTTAACACTTTATCATGTACAAAGACTGGACTCGAGCCCAGAGCCAACACATAAAAGTGTCTGCACAAGGATGCTACACGAACCATGGAGCAATACAGCGGACTCCCCCCCACTTCTCTCTCTCTGTTTTTCCTCTCCCTCTTTTTCTCTTCTTACTTTCTATATTAAAAAAAAAAAAGAGTCTTCCAGGAACAGTGGAATAAATGCAGGTACAAAGCTTGTGATAATCCCATGGCTAAAGAAAAAAAAGAAAAAGGAACTTTTAAGTAAAATGGACGGGGGTGGGGGGAGTTTCATGGGAGGAGGGGGGAATAGAGCTGCAGGTGTTACTCCGTCTCTCTATCTCTCTCTGTTTCCCCCCCCCCCCCGTTACTCTCAACCTCTATGAAAAAAACGTCATTGGCCAGAGGCTTATGAACCTCAATTCTACTAGGACTGGAAACACTTGTCACCAGGAATCTTTGTTTTGATACCACTGCTAAATGGGAAGCAAATCTGGAAAACACTACAGCAAGTCAGCCACTTTCATGTATCTGAGAGGGAAGAGGAAAAAGCAAAGACAGTAGGAAGTAGTAATAGATGTAGGTGTGACTTACAAAGGAAATAAAGGCAGGACCATAGAGAAAACATGAGGGAATATATATATTTAGGTAGATATAGTTAACCCATATCTGTGACCTTGGGAGAATTATTGTGCTGAAGGGGGATGGAACACAGAACTTTGATGGTGGGAATTAAACCCTTAGGATCTTATAATTTTGTAGATCACTAATAATTTTTTTTAATGGTCATTGGGAATGATGGAGTTGTGCAGGCACTGAGTGACTGCAAGAAGCCTGGTAGCAAAAAAATGAAACAAGGAAAAAAAAAAGCAAAACATGAATTCCTGGCTGAAATTACCTGCAGTCAGGCTTTATTTAAGAGTTCAGAATATGGCTGTCTTTCAAAGGAAGGGCTCCTGTTCCATGAGCATCTAGATCAATATAGCAGCTATAACTTCCTGAGTTCCTAATAGGAGCCAGGCACTGTCTGAAGCTAAATAAATGTTGTCAAATTTAATGTAGTGCTCACAAGTCTGATTTGATGTCTGTATTATCCTGACTTCACTAGGCAGAGAAAGTTGGAGGAGGTTACGTAAGGTATTGGAGGCTGAGAATTTATAAAGTATCAAGCTGCACACCAGTCTGCCTACAGCCAATGTCCTTAAGTCACTGCACTCCAGGAAATGGACATTGAATGGGAGCCATTTAGAGATTATCTAGTTCCATTTCCCCACTGCTTGTTACAAAATAACACAAAGGCTCAGCCACACCAGAATCACAGAACATGCACTCTTTCGCCAAAGCTTTTGCCGCTAATCATAATGTCTCTAAGTGCAGTTTTGTTTTTTTTAACAAAATGAACTTACTGTAGGGTGCTTTTAAGTAGCAAGTTTCCATAACACATGTTCACCCTAATTTGATAGTCAAATCTGATCTGTCTGCTTTTTTCAGGTATCATGAGTGTCATGTACAAAGGCACCCTGAAGCTACAAACAGCATGTCCAAAAATCTAACACAAGTTTGAGCTTCTGAATGCACTCCCCTGTATACATTTCCCTGATGGGAAAAATGCATAAAATCTGAAATAAATATAGATTACTTCCATTTGAGTGGAAATGATGTGATTCTGATAATTCTGGGATTTTCTTCACAGTTCAATTCCAAACACAGTTTTTCTGCGCCATTAAACGATTTTTTTTCCTCCAGCAGTAGTTGATTTACATTGTACAAGCCACCCTACAAAACATGAACATGGAAAAGAGAAGTTACACATTATAAACAAAAGGGAAACACTTGTGTCCTTTCTCCCTTTTGCATTTCTTCCTTTACTCAAACTAACATCTTCAATACTACTCCCCAAATTCTGTCATGAAAGTGTGATGTAATCAAAGAAGTAAAGGGATCCACTAAATCTCTCTCTTTCTCTCTCTGTCTCTCTCTGTGTGTAATACGTGTTGTCATGGCCACAAGTATGTGTGAAGCAGATGGAGAGAGAGGGAGAGATACCACAGTAAGTGAACTTCCCCGGACGCTGTGACTTTCTCATCTAGTGCTGGGACTTGAACCAGGGCTGGAGGCATGGTAAAGCACACACCTACCCAGTGAACTATCTCTCTGGCCTGCTTCTTTGGAGGATGAGTTTCCAAGCAGTTAGATATTCATCTACTCTAATACAATCAGGCACATGTTTGCTAATTTTGAAGTTAGATGTCCTGGGATTGACTTTCAGATTTCTTGCTTATGATCAATAGACGAGTGTTAATCACTCTTTGTTTTTGGAGTCATTTTTCTATCAGCTATAAAAATACATATGCATTTGCACTTAAAAACACAATTAAAAAGCAGAAACTAAGAACATTGCAGTAAACCTTTTTTTTTCAACTTTGTCACTTCTTTGTTTTTGTTTCTTAATAAGACATAATTATGTTTTCAGTATGTGATGAACTATTTTTTTTTACTCTGCTATCTTTTTTTTTTCTTTTTTCTTTTTTTTCAGTTGGTATTTTTTTTATTTCTTTATTGGGGAATTAATGTTTTACATTTGACAGTAAATACAATAGTTTGTACATGCATAACATTCCTCAGTTTTCCATATAACAATACAACCCCCACTAGGTCCTCTGTCATCCTTTTTGGAACTGTATTCTCCCCCCCACCCACCCACCCCAGAGTCTTTTACTTTGGTGCAATACGCCAATTCCAGTTCAGGTTCTACTTGTGTTTTCTCTTCTGATCTTGCTTTTCAACTTCTGCCTGAGAGTGAGGTCATCCCATATTCATCCTTCTGTTTCTGACTTATTTCACTTAATATGAAATTTTCAAGGTCCATCCAAGAGAGGCTGGAAATGGTGAGGTCACCATTTTTTTATAGCTGAGTAGTATTCCACTGTATATATACATATATATACCACAACTTGCTCAGCAACTCATCTGCTGTTGGACACCTGGGTTGCTTCCAGGTTTTGGCTATTACAAATTGTGCTGCTAAGAACATATGTGTACACAGATCTTTTTGCATGGGTGTGTTGAGTTCCTTAGGATATATCACCAGGAGAGGAATTGCAGGATCATAGGGTAGGTCCATTTCTAGCCTTCTGAGAGTTCTCCAGACTGTTCTCCACAGAGGTTGGACCAATTGACATTCCCACTAGCAGTGCAGGAGGGTTCCTTTGACTCCACAACCTCTCCAACATTTTCTGCTGCTACCTTTTCTGATGTATGGCATTCTCACAGGAGTGAGGTAGTATCTCATTGTTGTCTTTATTTGCAATTTTCTGACAATCAAAGACTTGGAGCATTTTTTTCATGTGTTTCTCGGCCACAGATCTCTTCTGTGGTGAATATTCTGTCCATGTCCTCTCCCCATTTCGGATGGTGTTATTTGTTTTCTTGTTGTTGAGTTTGGCAAGCATTTTATATATTCTGATTATTACCCTCTTGTCTGATGGATGGCATGTAAAGATCTTCTCCCATTCTGTGAGGGGTCTCTTGGTTTGGGTAGTGGTTTCTTTTGCTGTACAGAAGCTTTCTAATTTGATGTAGTCCCATAGGTTTATGCTTGCCTTAGTCTTCTTTGTAATTGGATTCATTTCATTGAAGATGTCTTTAACATTTATGTGGAAAAGAGTTCTGCCAATATTTTCCTCTAAGTATCTGATAGTTTGTGGTCTAATATCCAAGTCTTTGATCCACTTGGAATTTACTTTTGTATTTGGTGAAAAATAGTGGTTCAGTTTCATTCTACTGCATGTTTCAACCCATTTTTTCCAACACCATTTGTTGAAGAGACTCTGCTTTCCCCATTGAATAGTCTGGGCACCTTTGTAAAGATTAGATGTCCATAGGTGTGGGGGGCTTACTTCTGAGCTCTCAATCCTATTCCACTGGTCAGTATGTCTATTCATGTTCCAGTACAAAGCAGTTTTGATGACAATGGCCCTATAATACAATTTGAGATCTGGGAGTGTGATGCCTCCAGTTCTGTTCTTTCTTCTCAAGATTATTTTGGCAATTCTAGGTCTTTCTGGTTCCAGATAAACATTTGTAGCATGTGTTCTATTCTCCTAAAAAATGTGTTTGGTATCTTGATGGAGACAGCATTAAATTTGTATATGGCTCTGTGTAGTATATTCATTTTGATGATGTTAATTCTTCCAACCCATGAACATGGAATATCTTTCCACTTCCTTGCGTCTTTTTCAATTTCCTTGAGTAGTGACTCATAATTTTCAGTGTACAAATCTTTAAATTCTTTGGTTAGGTTTATTCCTAGGTATTTTATTTTTTGTTGTTGCTATAGTAAAAGGAATTGATTTCTGGGTTTCCCCTTCTTCTAACTTAGTGTTTACATAGAGGAGTGCCACTGACTTTTGAACGTTAATTTTGTAGCCTGACCCCTTACTTTATTGCCTTGTGATTTCTAAAAGCTTCTTGCTAGATTCTTTGCTGGGTTTGGTTTTTCTATGTATACTATCATGTCATCTGCAAAAAGGGAGAGTTTGACTTCTTCTCTTCCAATCTGTATCCCATTAATTCCTTGCTCTTGCCTGATTGCTATTACAAGAACTTCTAACACCATGTTGTATAGTAGTGGTGATAGTGGGCATCCCTGTCTAGTATCTGATCTGAGGGGAAATGCTTCCAGGTTTTCACAATTGAGTATGATGTTGGCTGTAGGTCTGCTATATATAGAATCCACTATCTTGAGGAATTTTCCATCTATTCCCATTTTTGGTAGTGTTTTGATTATAAAGGTATGTTGGACTTTTTTCAAAGGCTTTCTCTGCATCTATTGATATGACCTTCTGGTTTTTGGTCTTGCTTTTATTGATGTGGTGGATCACGTTGATTGATTTACATATATTAAACCAACCTTATATCCCTGGGATAAACCCCATTTGGTTATGATGAACAACCTTTTTAATATACTGCTGTATCCAGTTGGTTAGAATTTTGTTCAATATTTTACCATCTATGTTTGTCAGAGATATTGGTCTGTAGTTTTCTTTTTGGGTTGTGTCCCTGTCTGCTTTTGGTATCAAAGTGATGTTGGCTTCATAGAAGCTGGAAGGTAGTATTCCAGTGTCTCTAATCTTTTGGAAGACTTTTAAAAGTAGAAGTATTAGCTCTTCTGTGAAGGTTTTTGTAGAATTCATTTCTAAAGCCATCTGGTCCAGGGCTTTTATTCTTGAGAAGGTTTTTGATAACTGTTTCAATTTCATTAGCTGTGACTGGCCTGTTCATATTATCTAGTTCCTCTTTACTTAGTTTTGGAAGTTGGTAGGTATCTAGGAAATCGTCCATTTGAGAGAGTGGGGTGTTGAAGTCCCCTACTATTACTATGTTGCTGCTAATATATTTCTGTAGCTCTTTCAGTAGATGTTTGATGTATTTAGATGGCTTCTTATTTGGGTGCATAGATGTTAATAATTGTTAAGTCCTCTTGATTGACTGATCCTCTGAGCATTAAGTAATGTCCATCCCTATCTTTTTAAATTTTATTTATTTGAAAGTCTATTGTGTCAGATATGAGAATAGCTGTTCCTGCCCTTTTTGGGCTATTGGCTTGTATGATAGTTTTCCATACTTTCACTTTGAGTCTGTGTTTGTCTTGTTGAGTTAGGTGGGTTTCCTGTAGACAGCTTATTGTTGGGTTGTGTTTTCTGATCCATCTTCCTACTCTGAGCCTTTTAATAGGTGAATTCAGGCAATTGACATTTATTGATATCAAAGATTAAAGATATTGTGACACCATTCTTGTAGATTTTTAAAGTGTCCTGATATTTATGGTGGCCTATTTATGGTGGTCTGATTATTTATAGGAGACCTTTCAGAACTTCTTTCAGGGCAGGCTTGGTGATAGTTGATTCTTTCAACTGTTGCTTGTCTGAGAAGGTTTATATGCCTCCATCTAGTCTCAATGACAGTCTAGCAGGATACAGCATTCTTGGTTGAAAGCCTTTCTCATTGAGCACTCAATAGATATCTTGCCATTCTCTTCTGGAGAATGTGTAGAGAAGTCTGCTGCTAATCTTATGGGTTTTCCTCTGTAGGTGACTCTTTTTCTCTTGCAGCCTTCAGGATCCTGTCTTTATCCTTATTCTTTTCCATTCTAAATATGATGTGTCTTGGTGTCTTTACATCTGAGTTAATTCTGTTTGGGACCCTCTGGACTTGTTGAACCTTTATGTCTTTTATGCTGTCTAGAGTAGAAAAGTTCTCAGCTATATGTCCTGAAGAATGCTTTCTTCCCCTCCCTCTCTTTCTTCCTCTGGTAAGCCAATCTTCTTCTTCTAATAATGCCAATAATATATGCCAATAATGCATATATTATTTCTTCTGAAATCATCCCATAAGTCTCTGTTGTTGTTTTCATTATCTCTTAATCTATTTTTGAGCTGTCTTACTTCCTTTTTAGTTGTCTCTAATTCTTCCTCAGTCTTGCTAATTCTGTTTTCAGCCTCATTTATTTTATTCTCTCTCCCCTCAGCTGCTTTCTGGAGTTCATCTATTGTGTTCCCCTGTTCTGATACTGTTTTAGATTCTTCAGCAAGTTGTGTTCTTAGTTCAGCTATTTCAGCTTTCATCTCTCTAATAACCTTGAGATAGTGTTTTCTTCCAGTGTCTCATTGGTTGTTTCTGCATTTCTGATGACAATTCTTTCAAATTCTTTACTCACTCCTGTGATTATTTCCTTAACTAGTGTTTGGATGTTGACCTCATTATTTTGTGCTTCACCCTTTGGGGGGCTTTAAGCTGAACTCTTGTTCTGGTACATTTCTCCAATATTTCTTCTAGTTGGTTTAACCATTCTATATAATATGTGATGAGGTCCCTCTCTCCCTGTCTTCCTCTTCCTCTCCCTTCCCCCCCCTCCCTCCAAGGTTATTTCTGGGGCTTAGAGCCAGCACTATGAACCCACTGTTCCTCGCAGCCATTTTTTGTGGTATAGTAGAGAAATTTAGTAAGGAGGGGGAGATGTAGAAGGAAAGAGAAAAAGTAGACACCTGCAGACCTACTTCACTGCTCATAAAGCATCCCCCCTGTCGGTGGGGAGTGGGGGCTTGAACCCAGATACTGGCATGGGTCCCTGGCATAGTATGTCTACCTGGTCCACACCAATGCTGATTTCCTACCCACTGCTAATTCCGTGTGTGATATTGCTTTATCTCTGAACTGGGAATCTCATGTCTTCTGTCAGTCATTGCCAAACTTTAACATTATTTTGATAGTTTACAAGAATGATAAAAAATATCAGACTCTTTGTAGTTCTGTACAAGAAGTTTGGATGTAAAATGAAAACAGAAGAGGCTCGGGAGGGAGACTCTGTGGTCAAGCATGTGCTCTGTAGGCATGGAATATTGTGTTTGATCCCTGGCACCACATGAGAGCATCAAAGACAAAACCTAATGGAACTCCATAAATGATGGAGTGGTGTTTTGATGTCTCTCTCTCTCTCACTCTCATTTTCTCTCAGCTACCAAAAAAAATGATTCTGAGATGTTTTGTCATAGAACACTTGCCTCAGAGGTTTAGAACTCTAGGCTAGAGACCCAGAAATGCACAAAAGTTAAAACAACATAAAAAAAAAATCAAGACAAAAACTCTTCCTGCTATCATATCATGAGACAATTTTTGTAAAATCTGTATAAGCTTTTGGGGAGCAATATTCTATAGTGATTACACAGACTCTGTGGCCAGACTGAATTCTGATTCTTTCAAAGTCTCTTGTTTAGGTTGGGTGCCCCTAGAAATCGATTGTAAGATAGAGATATGAGTGAATAGACTTACTTGGGAAGTGTTTTGAATAATCACCAGTAAATCAGAATGGGAAAGAAAAGTAACTAAAAATATATATATATTCATCCTACTAGGGAACTTTTCCAAGTCAAGGTAGCACAAGTAAGTGTCTCTGAATTGTCCTGAGGGGTGAGAGACCTGAGAGATTTTCTCCACTTAATTCCAACCATCATCAACTGAGGGCTTCTGAGAGGAAGTCAGAGAGAGTCTCACTCTGGCTTTTCTGGCTGGTCTTGTAACAGCACAAAGTGTCCTGGCACAACAGGCCCTGGCAGATAGATGGGTGTGTCCTACCTACATTGATAAATTCTAAAGGACAGTGTTGACATACTTACAGCATTTGATACAGAGATATTCTAGCAATTTTTTTTAAAGAGATGTATTATTTATTTATTTACACATACTAAGAGGGTAAAATTGAACACAGCTCTGCTGTATGCACTGTTGGGTTGCAGCGTTGGCGATTTAACCAAAGGCTCAAACATGCAAGTCTTGGGTTCCATTTGTTGAGCCACCTCCCCATCTGCGTAGCACTATGATCTTAGGAAGCGACTCAACCTGTTTTTACCCCAGCTTCCTCATCTATAAAATGGGAATAGCAAGAGCTGCAAAGACATAAGGCTGATAGAAGGATTAAAGATTCCATCCCTTTAAATCCCTTCAAACAGGCCATCATATTTCATATGCACTTCTCTAAATGTTGGCTGCTATTCCGGGAGACCATGGCATTGATTGATATTGATCCTTATCATTTTCTGCTACTCTGGAGGTTGGTTCCTGATACCTGAACACCATGATGTTTTCTTTAACTAAATGCCTGACATAAACTTTTAAAGACCCAAGTTATTCATGCGTGCCATTTCTCAAGAGCCAACAATGGCTGCCCATGGGAAGCACCAAGAAAGATGTGTTTAAAACTTATTATTCCTATTTAAATTTCCTTAGAGAATTTATAGGACTAAGCACTCCTGAACTCTTTAATTTAAAGATTTACTGCTTTGTCAGAGAAACCAATTAAATCTTATTTGAAGTGTCAGAAACACAGCAGCATTGCACTCAATTTTCTTTTCTTCTATTATGGGAACGAGAGTATAAAAGAGGAGTGCATTTTAAACTTGATTTTCTAGCATTCTGTTTCATTTATATCAGACTCCTGCAAATCGACATCACAGTAGCTATGGAATTCTCCAAAAACAAAACACTCCAGAATTCCAGTAACCCTATTTTCCTTTTGATTGACCTTCTTTATTAAATCTAACACTAGGAGTAGAAAATGTTAACTTACCAGCCAAGAGACTTGCGTTTTAGAGAGTTGCTTGTTCCCTTTGCTACTTCTAACCCCCCCCCCCCCATCCTCCAACCCCTTTATTCTTCCGGTCTCCCTGCTTTGCTCTGCTTTGTCTCTTAATTTCATCTATAAGGATCACAGTCACTTTCACATGTTATCCACATCTTCACACAATGAAAACATTCTCAAGATCCACCCCCAGATCCTTCTGTTTGTTTTTGCGGTTGCTCAGTTATTATTTTCGTTGTCTGCACATAAGGATATCTTATAGCCACATCTGTATGAATAGGATAAGAGAGTCAAGAACATCATCATCTTTCTATAAATATTTTATCAGTGCTAAGGCTGAAAGAAAATTAACTATAATCATCCACATTAAAAATGTGACAGTTTTAATGGCACATTTTATTTTTGGCTACTTCCCCATTTAAATATTTTACATTTGAAAGCTATTAAAAGGTGCATATTTTTTATTGAGACTCAAGAAGAGCTGGAAAAACCTGTAAACTTTCTTTTCTTCCAGTAGTCAACTTAAATTTTTTTTGATCTTTTATTGCTCTATAAAACTGTTCTAAGTAGGAGGTAGGATAAAGTTTCTTATAAATTTAATCCATATATGCTGTGATATTATTTTAATTTCTTGAAAAATCCCTAGCTATTTTTTCTTTGCTTATCATCTGTTTAATAAAATACGTCACTATAGAAAACATGAATCAAATGTTTTTATCTTAACTATAGCATATACAAGTTATAAGGGGAGAAAAGTGAATTTAAAAAATCTAACTTTTGACCTGTGTTTTTATTTAAAACAGCGCAGAAGAACTCAAATTAAAAAAATAAATAGTTCAAATTGTACTGTGGATTTATGTATTGCAGGCTTTAAGATTTGCTTTTTGGTTTTTATTTTATTGATTTAGTATTATCTTACTTTATTGGGATTCAAACTCTGTTTCTTAACAGGGGTTGTGCATTAGTGTTTGCAGAGTAAATGCTTTCCATGTCTGAGATCCTGCGTTTCATTGCTGGCTCCAAAATAAGTGAGTCTGAGCTTGCAGTCCATTGGCATAGCTCTGTTCAAACAGTTTTTACCGGGCTGGTGAGAGAGCATGATGATTGTGCAAAATGACTTTCAGGCTTGAGCACCAAAGGTCCCAGGTTCAATCTCCATCACCCTGATAAGCTAGAGCTGAGCACTGCTTAGTTTAAAAACATTAAAGAAAAGGGGGGGCAGGTGGTGGTGCACCTGGCTGAGTACACATATTACAATGCACAAGGAGCCTGGTTCAAGCCCCCGGTGGGGACCTGTAGGGGGAAAGCTTCACAGGTGATGAAGCAGTGCTGCAGGTGTCTCTCTGTCTCTCCCTCTCCCTAGCTCCCCCTTCCTCTCAATTTGGCTGTCTCTATCCAATAAATTAATAAATGTAGTAAAAAAATGAAAAAAGACAGCACTTTCTTAAAATACATAAAAATATTAGGGAAATAAAAACTTACAAGTTGGTTGTTAACACTTGGGTAGAATTTCTTATTTTTTCGTGATAGGTGACTATACTTCATTCCCAACAGCAACTTCCTCTTCCTCTCTCAGCTTGCAGTGGATACCCACTGTCCACTTAACACTCCACTGACACCCCTAGTCCTTGCCTCACTGCCATGCCCAAGGACATCACTCCAATGGGTAGTTGCAGTTCCTTGGGCTGACAAAGTGGAGGTCATTTCTTGGTTGAGCATTAGACTCCCAGCAGGTTTTGCAAGAGAAAGGCCCTAAATGATACTTCACTGCCTCACCTTACAGCCTGCCCTGATCAGAATCTTAAAAATGTCACAGGAAATGACAGCTTGTTTTTGGAAGATCATCTACAGATTGAGACAAGTCTAAATTGACCTTGGAGGACTCTTGTACTGGCGTTTAGCCTACAGTCTCAAAACAGAGTTGTGAAATTGAACTTGCATGGAAATTGAATTTGCATGAGTGTCATTGTGAAAGCTCAAGCTCCATTAGAAAGGTACAACAGGACTTCTCTGGGCAGACAACCCCACCAATGTGTCCTGGAGCTCCAATTCCCCAGAACCACGCCCCACTAGGGAAAGAGAGAGACAGGCTGGGAGTATGGATCGACCTGTCAACACCCATGTTCAGCGGGGAAGCAATTACAGAAGCCAGACCTTCCACCTTCTGCACCCCATAATGACCCTGGGTCCATGCTCCCAGGGTGATTAAAGAATAGGAAAGCTATGCAGGGAGGGGATGGGATACAGAGTTCTGGTAGTGGGAATTGTGTGGAGTACCACTCTTATTCTGTGGTCTTGTCAGTGTTCCCTTTTTATAAATAAAAATTTAAAAAACTAAAAAAAAAAAAAAAGATACAATGGGCAAATGTGCATTGGGCTACTCTTCTGGCTCCTCTTTTTTCCACCATCTGCCTCCCAGATTACCAGACTACAAATCCATCCTCTGGCTACCCACAACTCCTCTGAAGAACCCCACCAAGCCCTCTCTTTCACAGACTGCTCTAAAGCTAACTAAATCTTGTCTTTTCATGTGAAGTTTCCATCCTGCATTCCATTCCTTATGGACTTCTTTTTTTGTTTTGTTTTGTTTTGTTTTTTGTTTTTCTGGCTGATTAATAATAATCTGAAAGCCAGGGCCTGGCAGAGGAGCACAAGGACTAGGATTCAAGCCTCCACTCTCCCCCTGCAGAGGAGAAGCTTCAGGAGTGGTGAAGCAGGTCTGCAAATGCCCATCTTTATCCCCACCTGCATCTTCTCTTCCTTTTTCAATTTCTGTCTGTCCTAGCTAGTAAAACAATGAGAAAAACAGGAAAAACTGGCCGCCAGGAGCAAGCAGTGGATTCATAGTGCCAGCATTGAGCCCCAACAATAACTCTGGTGGCAGAAAAAAAAAATCTTAAAGCCCATTTCTACTAATTGTTAATGTTGATGAAAGATTTATTATATATTGCAAAGTAAATGACTCTGGGGAAGAGATTTCAGGTCCTGGAGTATGGAGGTGGAGGAGAACCTAGGTTGGGGCTTAGAGTGCTATATGGAAAACTGAGAAACGTTATACAGCTACCAACTACTGTATTCACTGTCAACTGTAAACCTTTAGTCCTCCAATAAAAATATTAAAAATCACATAAGTAGAATAAGTTCAACAGAAAAGTAAATCAATACTAACAGGTTTAGCTCTAACCATAGGAATAACCATATTAAATATAATGGGATTAAACATTCCAGCTAAGAGATTTAAAATGGCTTCTTAGGGCAGAGAGATAGCATAGTGGTTATGCAAAGAGACTCTCATGACTGAGGTTCTAAAGTCCCAGGTTCAGTCCCCTGCAACACCATAAACCAGAGCTGAGCAGTGCTCTGGTAAATAATAGTAATAACAATAGTAACAATAGCAATAATAAAATGGCTTCTGAAGGCAGGGAGATAGCATAGTGGTTATGTAAAGAGACTCTCATGACTGAGGCTTCAGAGTCCCAGGTTCAGTCCCCTGTACCACCATAAGCCAGAGTTGAGCAGTGCTCTGGTAAAAACAAACAAAAAATAATAACAATAATAAAATAAAATGGCTTCTGAAACATAGTGGATAAGTTAATCTTTCTGGATCACTCTCTCCCATATATAATAGATATGTTTTTAAGCTTTTTGTTTTTAACTTATCAAGAAAGAAGGACCTTTAAATCTATATGCAACTTAAAACATATTTCTTTCTTTTTTTTTTTACTTTGAGACATACAGTTGCCCCATATATATATTTTTTAATTTCTTTATTGGAGAATTAATGTTTTACATTCAACAGTAAATACAAAAGTTTATACATGCATAATTAAAACATATTTCAATAAAAAATACAACACACACACACACAAGAACATACCATTGATAATTCCTATTTTTACATAGCACTACCATATTGTTATTCATGTGTCTAAATGAATACATATTTATTGAATGAAAAAAATAGGAATTAGGATAGATCAGCGTTCAAACACTTCACAAAGGTTCTGGGAACAGACAGCATAGGCTGTGTGAACATCAGAGTGTGTGTCAGAGACCTCGCTCTCTCTCAGTCCTTGGCACCAGCTACCCCAGGGCTGAGTGGTATTCTGACCCTTTTTCTCTCCCTCACTCCTTTCTCATCATAAATAAAACAGCTGTTCGGAGACATTTCCTTCTTTGTCTTGGTCTTTTAAGTCTCGAGACTTGTAAAAGTTGTTTGTTTTATGTGCACCAGAAATCAAACTCAGAATCTCTCACATGCAAACTATGCGCTCTACCAGTGAATTTCATCTCTGGCTCACGAAGTCAATTCCCATTTACTTAAGGATTTGTCTTATTTATTTCATATGAGATAGAGTTCCGCATGAAAGTAACGTCGGAGCACTATTCCACTACACTGTGGTGTGGGGCTCAAACTTCGGACCTCATGCTTACCAGCTAAGTGTTCTGTTTGTTGGACACCTTCCCATGTAACAGGAGGCAATTCTTTAAAAATATTTTATTTCTTTTATTTTGAATGAGAGGGCAGGAGACCAGAGCACTGATCAGCTCTGGAATATGACAGTGGTGAGGATTGAGCCTGGGACCTCTAGGGCTTCAGGCATGAAAGTCTGGTGCACAAACCGCTGTGATGCCTTCTTGGCCACTGCAGACAATTCTTAAACTCCAAAAGATGAAATAAAAAATTTCAAATTCTAACCCTCCAGGAGAGATATGTTTGGGGAAGTGTCCATCTTTTTATTTATTTATTTATTTATTTATTTATTTATTTATTTATTTATTTTATAGACATAGCCAGAAATTGAGAAAAGGAATATAAAGAGAGAGAGAGAGAGCGCAAGAGAGAGATACCTGCAGCCCTACTTCACCATTTGTGAAGATATCCTCCCGCAAGTGGGGACTTGGGGTGTGAACCCAGGTCCTTGCGCACTGTAATATGTACACTCAGCCACATGCACCACCACCCAGCCCCTCCATCCCCCATTTATTTATTAGTTTTACACCCTCCTATAATTTCTAAATGTGATTTGATCAGCCCGGTCCTATCAGCTAAGTATGATATTAGAGAGTAGCCATCAAGCCCAAGGTATGCTGTTAGAAATTCTAGTCAGTGAAGTCTATTTCTGGGCACTGCTACAAGTTCGAGAATGAAATATTAGTTACATGTTTTCTTAGTGATGACACGAGTAAAATAGCAGATCTTCAGATTAAATTTATCACCTATTCAACACGGAGTTCTTACAAAAGACCTGAAAGCAAATATAGTCTGTTAAGTATAAAAACTGGGTAGTGTTGATAGCTGCCAAGCCCATGTAGTGTTGACACATTTTACTTGCTGAGCAAACATGTCAGTTGATTTCTCTGACCCACCAGTGCCCCCCATCCCTGAAAACGTGTTCCCTGTGCTTCTGAAGAATGGGCTTTAAGCCATCTGACCCCACCCTCCTAACCACAGCTGAGTGGAGCTAGAGTGAAAGAGACAGAGAGACAAAGGCAGAGAGAAACAGAAGTGGAGAAAGAAGGAAGAGTAAATTCAGTGGGTATCAGAATAGACTGGTAACCACGTGGCTCCAGAGAAAGAGAAAGAGAGAGAAGATGAGGAAGATAGAGACATCTTGATTCCAGAGAACTTTTTACTCCTTCTGATGTGCAGGTGACCCGGACATAATCCCTGTCTTGATTTGATGAGATAATCTGTGTACCAGAGAATATTGATTTCTAGAACGTGCTAAGTGGAGGTTGACAGGAGGAGCTGAAATTGCAAGCATGAGGTCTGGAGTTTGATCCCCAGCACAGCACATGCCAGGGTGATACTCTTATTCCTTTTTGCCTCTCCCCCCTCCCTCCCTCTTTCCCTCATTCAAAATAAAACTGTATTAATCTTTACATTTTTTTAATTTTGCCCCTAAAAAGGAGTCATCGCTGGGGCTCCGTGCCAGCACTACAAATCCACTGCTCTTGGTGGCCATTTTTTCCATTTTATTGGGTAGGACTGAGAGAAACTGAGAGGAAAAGGAGATAGAGAGGGGGAGTGAAAGTTTTTTAGATTCTGCTTTGCCACCTGTGAAGTGTTCCCCCTGCAGGTGGGGAGCCTGGGGCTCGAACCCAGAATCTTGTGTGGGTCCTTGTGCTTACTATTACGTGTGCTTCACCAGATGCACCACCTCCCAGTTAATCTTGAAAAATCTTTTTTTAAATTTTCTTTCTTTATTTATTGGATAGAGACAGCCAGAAATTGAGAGGGAAAGGGGTAGTAGAGAAGGGAGAGAGACAGAGAGACACCTGCAGCCCTGCTTCACCACTTGCAAAGCTCTCCCCCTGCAGGTGGGGACCAGGGGCTCGAACCCGGGGTCCTCAAGCATTGTAACATGTGTGCTCAGCCAGGTGCGCCACCGCTTGGCCCCTTTAAAAATCTTAATACAAGTCACACGTATCATTCAAACTGTTCTAGTCATCATGGTCCAAGATTAAAAAGAAGAAGGTGAAATTAATTTGAGAGTATATTTGATTTAACTCAATGCACACACGGCATTACCATTTCAATGTATAATCAATATAAAATTATCAGTGAGATATTTATGTTCTCATTAGATATTGATGCTCACTTTCCAACTGCAACAAAACCCAATTGGGATGAGCCACATTCCAAATGCCCAGTAGCTTCAGGTGACTAGTGACATGGGCAGGAGTAGAACAATCACTGGAAAGCAGCTATACTACCCTGTCGGGCTGAGCTTCATTGATGGGAGACAGACGACCCAGGACTCATGGCTGGGTTGTACGCAGTATCTCTTTATTCATGCAGGACGCAGCGCAATCTATACCAAGCTAAGCTAAACTAACAACTAACTAAAACGAACAATGTTGTCTTTATATATACTTCCCAAGTAGGGTGTGAACAGGATGTGACGCAGAGAGGGTGAAGAGAAAAGTGGTGAAAATCAGGGTATGACAAGGAGAGGATCAGGGTTTGACAAGGAGAGGGGGTGGAGCAGGTGAGAATTCTACCACTAAACCACCAATGCCCTGGAGGGAAGGTGGTGCTTTATGTAAATGTAAAAGTGATTTATGTAAATAGATGGCAGTGGTTATGTAAATAGAATACAGTGGTTATGTAAATAGAATGCAGTGTTAAGCAGGGGGGATTTAAACCAAAAGAAACAGAAGGGGTTTTTAAAAGCAGAATTAGAAGATACCAACACTACCCAAGGACTTTCTTTCTATTTACTTTAAGTTCAGGAAGGAAGAAACAGAGGACTGGGGGATAGGCACGGAACTGGACCGGATGTCCCGGATGTCACCTTGGAATCAAGCGTGAAGAAGCAGATGGTGGTGTTTCTCTGCTCTGCACTGTTTTGTGGCTTGAGGCAAACAGGCGGGCGGCCCTCTGATGATGGCATTACAAGGAGGAGGCTTAGACCTCAGTCATCACATTCAGGAGAGCCTTGCACCCATGAGATGCTTGCTTTGAACATTATATAAGCAAGGCATAAGCTTCCTAGCCTGCCTATCCCTATTAGTGTCCTGGTACTGTACTTTACTGTACCACTGGAGGAAATTCCATCCATATGGTATCTCTCCTTTTCTCTGTCTCATTGTCTTTGCGAATGAAAACAGAACAAAACTCATGTGCGAAAGGTGAACTCACATGAGACAGGTCCCAGTTCTGTAAATAATTAAATAAGCAAAAAATGTTAAAAAAAAAAAAAAAAAGAAAGAAACTTTCTGTTTAAACAGCGATGCATTTGAGGATATAGTTGTTTAGTTCGTTTCCTTTTCTTTCTTCTTTACCAGAGCACTGCTCAGCTCTGGCTTATGGTGGTGCAGGGGACTGAACCTAGGACTTGAAAGCCTCAGGCACGAGAGTCTCTTTGCATTGCCATTATGTTATCTCCCCTGCCCCTGTTTGCTTAGCTATTAGCAGATAGCTACCAGCTACCGGATATCCTGGTGTTTTCCTATCCTGGTGTAATATGGGTCTTCTATTTCTTACTCCATGTGAGTGAGCACTTAGGGATACTCGTGTGCACACAGTAGCTAACCACCTTTAGGCTTTATAGATGAGCGATAAGTCAGCATGTGTTTTACCCAGGACATGTTTAGACTGCAGACCTTACATGGAAAAATAAAGCCTTAGAAACAAACAGAGAAGAGATTCTAAATAGACTATTAAAAGTCTAGAAAAGAAGTGGGACAAAAGCTTCAAACACTGGATGGGACAATGGATTGCTGGACATGCCACCAAAGGCACAGGCAGTAACGGAAAAAAAATAGATGAATGGGACTTCATGAAAGTAACATACTTGGGCATTAAAAAGACACTATATACAGAGTAAAAAGTCAACCCACAGATTGAGAGGAAAGATGTGCAAACTGCTTATTTGATAAGACATTAATATATAGAATACAGAATATATATAGTGCCACAACCCAAAGGCAAAAAACAAAAGCCCTGACAAACAATTCCAGAAAGGGCAAGGGATTTGAAAAGATATTTCTCCAAGAGAGATAGGCCACTATCCAACAAGGATATGAAAAAGTGCCAAGAGGTTGATATCTAAAAATAGATGAAGAACTTCTATAAGTTAACAACTAAACTAGCAATCTAGTAGAAATACGGGCAAAAGACTTAGATAAACATATCTCCAAAGAAGATATATAATACCAGCAGGCATCTGGGGTGGGTGGTGGGGAGCTCAACTTCACTACTACTATGCCAATGAAAAACAAAACGCACAGTGAACTCTTACCCCTCATTCATGCAAATGGCTTCTAGTGAAAAGTCTGGAAGCAACAAACACTGGCAAAGGTGTGAAGGAAAAGAGAACTCCTGTGTACTGCTTGTGAGAATGTGAGTTGGTGTAAGTTCTGTGGAGACTGCTTAAAAAACTAAAACTGGAACAACCACACAGTGTAGCAATGCCACTACTAGGCATTCATTAGAATGTTTTAGTATTGTAAGCCAATAGCAATCAATACAATTTGATTAAAAAGAGTATCATGAGCAGTTTCATGAGCCAACGTGGAATTCACACTGCCAAGAATTTTTCCTAACGCAAAGAGTAGATAAGAAAGAGGATTATTTAACAAGATTCTGTTTTTTATTACACAAACATTGCTATCACAAAGGGCTAAAGGCCTTAAAGGGGCTGTATTAGAGACTGTGATAACCCTAGGAGGAATATATTTGCTTTGTGGAGGAAAATTATGGAACAGGCTTGTCAGAGAAGATGGTCATTTTCAGTTCTCTAAAGCAAATGTTCCCAACTTCAGTATTACTGACAGCTGTGGGCCAGCACCTCTGGTCTCTAACCTTTAGATTCTAGTGGCAGCCCTGTATGATCAAGTTATGGCAACAGAAATGGTCAAATGTGTCCTGGTGGCAAATTCTGCCTCAGTAGAGAATAACTGCTCTAATTCCAAATTGATAACCTTGAAGGAGAGACTCAAGACAAGGGAGGCTCAATTTCAGAGGATCTCATGTACCAAATTGTCAATGTAGGTTCAGATTTTGTAACTTGGTCATAATAACAAGCTAAAGTTAGGGTCTGGGCAGTGGCACAGTGGGTAGAACACACATATTACTATGTGCAAAGACCTGGGTTCAAGCCCTGCCCCCCCTCCACACCACTAGGGAAAGAAGCTTCACAAGCAACAAAACAGTGCTGTAGGTGCCTCTATTTCTTTATTTTTTAACCTTTCTTTCTTTCTTTCTTTCTTTCTTTCTTTCTTTCTTTCTTTCTTTCGCCCTTGTTGCTTTATTGTTGTAGTTATTATTGTTGTTGTTGTTTGATAGGACAGAGAGAAATGGAGAGTGGAAGAGAAGACAGAGACGGGGAGAGAAAGACAGACCCCTGCAGACCTACTTCACTGCTTGTGAAGTGACTCCCCTGCAGGTGGGGAGCCGAGGGCTCGAACCGGGATCCTTATGTGGGTCCTTGCGTTTAACGCCACCTGCACTTAACCCACTGTGCTACCGCCCGACTCCCTCTGTCTCTATTTCTTTCTGTCTCTGTAAGAAAGAAAGAAAATGGCTACCAGGAGTGGTGGAGTCCTCATGTAGATTATTGTGTCCCAGCAATAATCCTGGTAGTAGGAAAAAAGGAAAGAAAAAAAAGGTAGAGAGAAAACAAACAAAGCTAAGGTTCACCTGCTTTAACTCTGAATAGAGCAATGCTAGGAGATGAAACCATATAATGCTTCCTAGAGCTTAGGGTTGAAATGAACCTCTAGGCAAGGGTGAAGTGACTGGAAATCTGACTACAGAACTAGAAAGATCATAACAAGGTGGCATAGCAAGGGTAGAACGGTTCCAGCCAGGATGATTCAGAAAACTGTCGGGGTAAGACTTGTCATTGGGGGTGAGATATTTTTTGAAGACAAAACTTAATAGTTATACAGGATGGAAAACCACTCAAATTAATTCCAGCTGGAGGGGAGGTCTATTTTTAGGTTGAGCATTCTCACATAAATGAGATACAGCTGGGAACACGCTGGGGAGGTGCCAGAGGCTGCAGCTACACTTTGGTTGGTTGTGCAGTTTGCCCTGGTGAGTGTTGCAGGCGTGTTCCATTCTGTTTGGGAAACTAAAAAAGTTAGCTTTCTTTTGCTGATTTGTGGTCTTAGATATGCTATGACTAGTACATATATGGCTTTGGGTTGACATGGTGCCAACTTAAGAAGTAAGTGACTCTAGATGAACTTTTTTCCATAGCTTTCAGGGTTGAGTTGATTTTGTGTTAATGTCAGATTCCCCAGAAGAGAACTGATGGGTCCAGTTTGGGCCAACTCTGTAGCTAACACAAATCATGCAGCAGAACTCGGAAAACAGGAGAAAATGAAATTAACCTCCAGCTCTTCATCTAGCTTTCCTGGTGGAGTGGAGTAGGTGGTACTGGTTCCCAAGGAAGGAGTTTTGAAAGACACATTTCTAAAACTAGCTCTACAACAATTTTAAAGTGTGGTTTGAATATGGAAGAAATTTAACTATTGAAAGAGAGGAAGACATTAACAGTGGCATTTTATATGCCATCAGGAACCTTTCCAGATGAACTAAACTCTGAAGTCCAGGTACCATGATCTATTCTGGATTCATTGCAGCCCACATCATGAGTAGGAAACAGCCGAAAAATGAAACTGGAAACGTAACATGTTTCCAGAGCAATAAGCAGTTCGGCCAGGGCACTTAGACCTGTTGGAGTACCCATACCTCTGAGCAGGTGCCATGTCTTACTAGAAAATACCATTTGATTACTGAGTGAGCTCTAGGCTCCAGAGGCAAGCAGCAGGTTATTTGGTTTTACAGTATACTGAGAGAGAAATAAAGCGAAGAGATGAAACAAATATCGATATAAGGCAATTGAATTACAAGTCTTCTTAGTGAACTAGTGAAAAACAGATTACTTGATATTTTAACTCTGTTTTAAAATTGTTCCTGTGAAGATATCTATAGTAAAGATTTGCTTATTTATTATGAGCTATGAAGGGAGGGAGAAGAAAGAGGAAAAAAAATAGAAACCAGAGCATTCTCAACTCTGGTATAAGGTAGTATTACTGAAGATTGAACCTGTAGCTTCTAGGGTCTCTGACCCTATAATAGGTAATAGGTGTAAGACCCTATAATAGGTGGAGATATTTTCACAGCCTTATTTATTTATGTTAGAGAGAGAGAGAGAGAGAGAGAGAGATAGGCACCACCTCTGCTCAGCTCTGGCATAGGGCAGTGGTGAGGACTGAATCTGGGGCCTCTGGGGTTTTAAGTGTGCAAGTACTATATCAGCTCTTTTAAAACAAAAGTTAATGGATCACTAGAAACAACTTAATTGAAAAAAAAAAATCAAGCCAAGATGTCAAGAGCTGTTTCCTACCTATAATGATAAAAGCAGCTGTTAGCATTTTTCAAGTTTCTTCTATGGGTCCACTGTTGTGTTAAGAGTCTCCCTGGTAACTGACCATCCAACAATGCTAACTTAGCCCAAATTAGCAGTCCTCTGAGTCTGAGGACTGGACAGCCTGTCCATGCACAGAAGTGCAGCTGACTTTGAGCCTATATTTTGGGACGTGGAGTCCACAATAGAATATCCAAAGTGTTTTGTAAACTGCATGTTTCTATAGAGAATACAAATCTACTTGGGGGATTTAATAAGCCTCCTTCTTGCTTCGAATTTAATGCTGGTGGTAAATGGAAAAAGATTTCTTGTGACAGATAATTAGCGATAATGGTGATTACTGGCCTTTATAGTCTTTCACCCAAACAGATGGCAGAGAGCTTAAAAAAATATGTACTCTAAGGCATAATTTCTTCCCACTTCTTAAATAAATTTCCTCTAGGGTCAATAATAGTTTGTATTTAACACACTGCTTTATGTTACCCATACTAAATATCAATTTCTGGGCAATTCAGTTAGTCTGTTAACTTGCTTAACAATTAGCTTTGAATGGATTTCTGCCCTGAATACATTGAAAATGTATGAGGGCATGTATACTTTGTTTGGTTTTCTTATTCATTCCTTTTACTATTCTGAGCTTCTTCTGTGGTTGCCACCATGTGGCTGATTGCTGGGATCACTGAGTAGGAGTCAGCCCTTTGTGATCTTGTGATGCCCAGAGGTTGGAGATAGTAGGAATTTCTGGAACCCTGGGACCCTCTGCCAGTATGGTGTCTTTTTTTTTCTCCTTTTACATAGAGTTATAAAGACATAGTGCAAAGCTGGGGAGATAGATCAACTTGTTGAAACATTATTTTGCTTGCTTGAAGACTCACAAGTGACAGGCTCAGTCTTTGCTACCACCTTTAGTCAGAGCTGGGTGGTGCTCTGATCCATTTCCTTTCCCTCCCTTCTCACTCATTATAAAATAAAAACATTTTAGCAGACATAATTGAAATTTAATCAAAATATGTTATCTATGGAACCATGGAAGGGAGCACAGAGATTCCTCCACCCCTTCTCCATTCATTCCCTTCCTGTCTTTCCCTTCTTTTGGGAAAGGTGACTTGAACCTAGTCTTGCTTGCTGTCCTGTTCACATGAATGTTTCATCATGTGATCTGGGCAAGGTCAGGGTGACCTGAAGTTGAATATGATGTTAATTTGCACAAAATAGAATCTGATATGCTGCTGACAAGTACATGTCCATCCTTGACTCTCAGACCAAGTGTGAAGTAAATAAGTCTGTGTTAGCAGATGTTCTCAGTTTTGTCTTTTAGCAGAGAGCTGGAGGAGGGGCAGACCAAGTGGCTGCAGCCTGGGAGAAAGACTTCCCCTTTTCCACCTTTCCACTTCCTCCCTCAATTGTCTGTCTTCCCATCTCCACCTCTGAAAGCTTTCGTGCCTAAGTCAGATCCTAGTCCTCTCCCTGTCATTTTTGGAGGGTAGAGAAAGTGAAATGGTGGAGAGCTCAGGATAGGTGATCTGGAATTGGAATCCAAAGCCACTAACATTGGGACTGTCCTTCCATGCCTAGATCCTCAAGTTCAAGTGTAAAATATCAAGCACTGTATCAAACACCAAAATACCTGGTGCATAGTATAAATGCTATCCAATTTAACTTACTGAGACTAGCGACCTGGCATTGTAGAATTTATCTGGTTCTTTCAAAGGTTTATTTGTATGAGAGGGAGAGAGAGAGATCATGTTGGCATCATATATGATGTCAGGGGACAAAACACTGGACCTCATGCCTGTAAGTTCTCAGCTCTCTTGGATCACAGTCTGGCTAATTCTTTAGGGAAGTGTAATAAGTACTGGGAATAGGTAAGGGTAATGGGGTATTAGAGATGAAAGGGTTAAAAAGACAAAAAGGAAATGGGAAACTTGGGAGATGGGGGAATACCATCTGAAAAACTTGAGGTGCTTCCTCAGAAAATTCATCCTCCTCACTCAGGAAATTGAGGTATGAATTGTAGCTTCAGTGTGACCCAGTGGGCTGAGCAGGTATCATAGGTGAGAGCTTCTGATGATCCCCTGGCCTCTGTCAGCGTTCCTTTCTCAGTGCAGCTTCAACTACCCACACCAGCAGCCATCTGCTGGCAAAGACTGGCTTCAGGAGTGTCAAATTCAAATGCTTTCAGGGGCCACAGCCAGACCTCAGATATCAGAGGCAGTCAAGTGGAAGACAGCTGGGGTTTGTGGTGAGTGTGTGTTTCACCTAAAATCTCACATATTCACATTTAAAAGCTTTTATTCTAGATGGTTCTTACTACTTGGGATTTATTTGCAAGCATTGTTTTAATTTTTTTATTCAGGGCTGTGCATGGTCAGTGTGGCCAGATATTACGTGGGGACAGAGACATGGCTGACAGTCCTTCCTTCCTTGCCACCAAGTGGTTCAGAGAGTCCTTCTCATGGACTCCGGGCTCTAGAAGAATAAATCTATCCAGAGAATACACGAGGGGGCCTAAGAGAGAGCTGATGCTCGCCTCAGTGGATCGCATGGTAGTGCGCCCTCATCAGGAGAAACACAATTAGTGTCGTGACGGCAGTAGGAAGCACAGACAGGAAAAGCAGAACGTTTATGAGACAAGATGGTGTGATGTCTTGAATTGGAGTCCAGGATTCTAAAATTACTAAAGTCTTCAAGCCTCCGGGTCCCTTTTAAAAGTAATATTTGTTGCTTTCACATGAGACTGTGGATCTTATATGAGAAAGAAAGGAGAGAGAAATCAGTGTATCACTCCATGGCATATTTGCTTGAGGGTCAAGTCCCTTAGCCACTGTGTCACCTCCCAGACCACTCCATGGCATATTTGGTGACAGTGATCAGACCAGGGGCCTCAGTGGTGCAAATCCTGCATTCTACCAGATGACCACCGCCCTGATTGGCAAGCTTTACTTTTCTTCTTTTTTCTCTTCTCTTTTTTCCTTTCCTCTTCTCATTTTTCTCTCGTTTTTTAAACACTTAATTAATTAATTAATTTTGCCTCCAGGGTTATCACTGGGGGGTCAGTGCCTGTACCATGACTCCACTGCTCCTGGAGGCCATTTTTTTTTCCATTTTGTTGCCCTTTTTGTAGTTGTTATTGTTGTTATAGCTGTTGTTGTTGTTGGATAGGACAGAGAGAAATTAAGAGAGGAGGGGAAGACAGAGAGGAGGAGAGAAAGACAGACATCTACAGATCTGCTTCATCACTTATGAAGTGACCCCCCTGCAGGTGGGGAGCGGGGGCTGGAACCGGGGTCCTTATGCTGGGCCTTGCGCTTTGTGCCATGTGCGCTTAACTAGCTGCACTACCACCCAGCCACCACATTAAATTTATTTTATCTTAGAGCGGGAAAGAGAGAGAGAGAGAGAGAGAGAGAGAGAGAGAGGAAGACACAGAAAGAGGGAGACCAGAGCACTGCTCAGCTTTGATTTATGGTGGTGCTAGGGATTGAACTTGGGACCTCAGAGTCTCAGGTATGAAAGTCTTTTACATAACAATTCTTCTGTCTCCCAGCCCTAAGCTTCACACTCCTTACTTGTGAAGCAGGGCCATTGTATTCTTTTATGTTAAAGTTTCCTCTGCATATTTGTTGCCATATTCACTCACCTACACATGTACCCACTAGTGTTTATCATTAAATTACTCCTTTCTCTGAAAGTTTGTTCTAACCACCCCCTCCAAAGAATTGTCTATTTCCCAAATACTTCCATATGTCTTCAGTTTCCTATCTGAGATCAGACAAGACCGGGCGTGTTCATGGTGGAATGGCAGTAGACATCTTCAGCTTCCCTCATGAGTTATAACTTCTTGATAATATTCATATTCCTCTATGTCCCAATGCCAGGAGTGTCTATAAATTCGCAGCTTTTCTTAGAAAAACCTTCATTTGTTAAAAAAATAATAATACTAAAAAAGATAGTCCTTTGTCAATTGTAAGTGAACTGAGCAAAGATAATTCTTAGTCCTGGCATCCCTACCCTGACTGCTGTTTGGCTATTTTTATCTGTGACTCACCTGCAGACATGCAGGTGTCACCCGTCATGGTTGCAGTTATTTGCCACAGCTGGAAGGAGATGTGTTGTAAATCAGTCTCTTCTCATGGTCCAGCACATCTGTCGGTTAATAAGCAACCCTCCGTAGACAGCTGTGTAAGTCTGTATCTACCAGGAGGAAGGAAATAGAATAAACACTAGTTGCTATCTTAAAAGAAAAGTTTCAAGTTTGTTCAAGAATGTGTGCTATGGTGCTGACAAGACAGCTCGCCTAGATAATATGGCTGCCATGTCATGTGCGTGACCCAGGTTCAAGTCCCGCCCCCAAATGACTTGGTAAGATGGGAAGAGACTTGAGTATTGTGGTGTCTTCCCCCTCCCCATTATGTCTTTCTTTCTAGCTAAAAAAAAAAAAAGTCAATTCAGAGTAGTAAAGCCCCGGTGATGACAGAACGACTGAAACAGATAAGAAAAGGTAGCATAGGCAGATTTCTCAGTGAGACTTCTAGTAACAGCATTAGTGCTCACTTCTGAACCATTTTCCTAGCCTGTAACACTTTTTCTGTCAGGAGAGGCCAGGTCTAAGAGTTGGAAAAATAGCATGATCTGGGCTTCTTGTTTTCTTGGGCAATCATTTTAAAATGAGGGATTTTTGCAGGTATACTGTTTTTAAAATGTTTTCACAGACTAAAAGAATAAGAAGATGCACCCCATTTCCCTCCATGTGGATCAACAATGGTAGAGAATGTTCCATCCTCTGAAGGGGGGTTGGATAACATACTCTATCTACCACCTGAGGAAGATGGTACCTGAAAGTAGTGCAACTCACATTGTTCCTACTCATGACCACAGAATGCAAGTTCGGACCTACAGGTATGTAGGGGTTACATAGGCTCCTAAGCTGAATATGGGCCCCAGATCAAATTGATGGGGTTTATAGTCAATAATATTTATATACTATTTATACACTTTTCCCATATTTGGGAGCTACTCTTTTCCCTGATCCAACTTTCTAGCCTCTTTTCCAGCTATAACATCATCTCCCCAGACAATAACCTGCATATCAGACATCAGGTTCAGGCAAAACTAATAAAGTTATGGGCCCTTTGGAATATACTTAAAATAGACCTACTAGCTATTTCCAAAACGGAGACCCCAGATCTTCATCTGCAATATTCCAGCCTTTGTATTCATGATTAATCAACAATTTGTATGGCTTTATATGTGAACTCTTTTTCAGCCACCAGGTTCCAGAGGCTGCCATTATGCCAACCGGACTTCCCTAGGCAGATGACTGTACCAGTGTGTCCTGGAGCCCTGCTTCCCCAGAGCCCCACCCCAGTAGGGAAAGAGAGAGACAGGCTGGGAGTATGGATTGACCTGCCAACACCCATGTTCAGCAGGGAAACAGTTACAGAAGCCAGACCTTCCACCTTCTGCATCTCACAATGACCCTGGGTCTAGACTCCCAGAAGGTTAAAGAATAGGAAAGCTGTCAGGGGAGGGGATGGGATACGGAGCTCTGGTGGTGGGGATTGTACCCCTCTTATCCTATGGTCTTGTCAGTGTGTTTACACTTTATAAATAAAAATTATATTTAAAAAGGAATAAGAAGATGCATCCTGAGAGATGGTTAAGCAAAGAATGTAGGGTTTTCATGCACGCGGTTCTGGATTTGATTTCCAGCAGTGTGATATGCAGACTAGAGTGATATTCTGGTTTTCTCTCTTTATTATTTATTATTTACTTATTTATTTTATTGCCACCAAGGTTATCACTTGGGCTTGATGGCTGCATGATAAATCCACCATTCCTGAAACCAGTACCCCCCTTTTTTTATTTGCTAGTACAGAGAGAAATTGAGAGGGGAGGAGAAGACAGGAAGAGAGAGAGAGAGAGAGAGACCTGCAGACCTGCTTCAACACTCATGAAGTTTTCCCCTCTGCAGGTGGGGAGTGGGGGGCTCTAACATGGATTTTTGCATATGGTAATGTATGTGCTTAACTAGGTATGCTACCAATTGTCCCCTAGATTTTCTCTCTTATTAAAATATATAGAGAGAAAGATGATGAACTTTAAAGAGTAGGAAATTATTTTTGAAAATTCTTCTTTGCATTTGTTGTTTCCTTCTATTCTTTTTAATGGTGAAAAATAAATCAGTACTACAACAAACTAGCTCTCTATGAAGCTCACAACATGAGTTCACTGAAGATATACTTGGTGTGACATATATATATATATATGTGCTAAAATGACTGAACTAAATAAATTCTATTTCCTTTTGTTTAAAAACAGGTTGTGCTACTATAGCAACAAAAACAATAAAATATCTAGGAATGAACTTAACAATAGAAGTGAAAGACTTGTATACTGAAAATTATGAGTCACTATTCAAGGAAATAGAAAAAGACACAAAGAAGTAGAAAGATATTCCATCCATGTTCATGGGTTGGAAGAATCAACATTGTCAAAATGAATATACTACCCAGAGCCATATACAAATTTAATGCAATCCCCATTAAGAACCCTTTTTTTTTTTTTAGGAAAATAGAATAAAAGCTACACATGTTTATCCAGAGCTGGAAAATATCTAGAATTGCCAAAACAATATTGAGATAAAAGAATAGAACTGGAGGCATCACACTCCCAGATCTCAAATTGTATTATAGGGCTATTGTAATCAAGTACGCTTGGTATTGGAACACAAATAGACACACTGACCAGTGGAATAGAAGTGAGAGCCCAGAAGTAAGCCCCCACACCTATGAACATCTAATATTTGACAAAGATGCATTGACTAGTAAATGGGGAAAAGGGAGTCTCTTTAACAAATGGTGTTGGAAAGATTGGGTTGAAACATGCAGAAGAATGAAACTGAACTACTATATTTCGCCAAACACAAAAGTAAAGTCTAAATGGATCAAGGACTTGCATGTTAGACCAGAAACTATCAATTACTTAGAGGAAAATATTGACAGAATTCTTTTCCATCTGAATTTTATAGGCATCTTCAATGATACCAATCCAATTATAAAGAAGGCTAAAATAAAAATAAACCTATGGGATTATATCAAATTAAAAAGCTTCTGTACAGCAAAAAACAAAACAAAACAAAAACAAACAAAAAACCACCACCCAAACAAAGAGACCTCCCACAGAATGGGAGAAGATCTTTACATGCCATACATCAGACAAGAGGCTAATAACCAAAATATATGAAGAGCTCATTAAACTCAACAACAAGAAAACAAATGACCCCATCCAAAAATGGGGAGTGGATATGAACAGAATATTCACCATAGAAGAGATCTAAAAGGCCAATAAGCATATGAAAAATGCGCCAGGTCACTGATTGTCAGAGAAATACAAAGAAAGACAACAATGAGATACCACTTTACTCCTGTGAGAATGTTCTACATCAAAAATGACAGCAGCAACAAATGCTGGAGAGGTTGTGGGGGCAAAGAAACCCTCCTGCACTGCTGGTGGGAATGTAAATTGGTCCAAGTCCTGTGGAGAGCAGTCTGGAGAATTTTAGAAGGCTAGAGGTAGACCTACCTTATACACCTGCACCTTTTCTCCTAGGGATACCTGAGGGATATATCCAAACACACCCATCCGAAAAGATCTGTGTACACCTATGTTCATAGCAGCACAATGTGTAATAGCCAAAACCTGGAAGCAACCCAGGTGTCCAACAACAGATGAGTAGCTGAGAAAGTTGTAGTCTATATACACAATGGAATACTACTCAGCTATAGAGATGCAGAGGTCACATAGGCTCCTAAGATAAATATGGGCCCCAGATCAGTTCAAATCGATGGCATTTACAGTCAACAATATTTATATACCTTTCCCATATTTGGGAGCTACTCTCTTCTCTGATATAGCTTTCTGGTCCTTTTTCCAGCTATGACATCATCTCCCCAGATAATAACTTAGATCTACCTGCATATCAGATGTCAGGCTCAGGAAAAAAAACAACTAGTATAGTCATGGGCTCTTTGGAATATAACTAAAATAGGACTACTAACTATCTATAAAACAGAGACCCCCTCCCCCAACTCTTCACATGAACTTTTCCAGCCTTTAGGTGCATGATTAGTCAACTTTTTTTTTTTTTGGCTGTATATGTTAACTCTTTTTTCAGCCACCAGGCTCCAGATGCTAGCATGATGCTGACCACACTTCCCTGGACAGACAACCCCACCAATGTGTCCTGGAGCCCTGCTTCCCCAGAACCCCACCCCACTAGGCTGGGAGTATGGATCGACCTGTCCACACCCATGTTCAGCGGAGAAGCAATTACAGAAGCCAGACCTTCCACCTTCTGCACCACATCGTTACCCTGGGTTCATACTCCCAGAGGGATAAAGAATAGGAAAACTATCGGGGGAGGGGATGGGATACAGAGTTCTGGTGGTGGGAATTGTGTGGAGTTGTACCCCTCTTAT
This sequence comes from Erinaceus europaeus, assembly GCF_950295315.1. Taxonomy (NCBI): domain Eukaryota; kingdom Metazoa; phylum Chordata; class Mammalia; order Eulipotyphla; family Erinaceidae; genus Erinaceus; species Erinaceus europaeus. The sequence goes on from NC_080168.1 coordinate 7,114,780, forward strand.
CCTATGGTTTTTGTCAATGTTTCCTTTTTATAAATAAATAAAAATTACTTAAATAAATAAATAAATAGTGAATTCACCTTCTTTGCCTCATCTTGGGTGGAACTTGAAGAAGGCTTGTTAAGTGAGATAAGTCAGAAAGAGAAGAATAAATATAAGATGATCTCACTCATAGACAGAAGTTGAAAAACAAGAAAAGAAGGGAAAACACAAAGCAGAACTTAGCCTGTAGTTGGTTTATTGCACCAAAGTAGAAGACTCTTGGGTGGGTGAGGAGGAGGGTTCTTGTCCTGTAACATGATGACAGAGGAGGACCTAGAGGGGGTTGAATTGTTATGTGGAAAACTGCAATGTTACACATGTACAAACTACTGTATTTTTAAATTTTTCTTTATTGAGGAATTAATGTTTTCAAACTACTATATTTTGCTGTTAACTATAAACCATTAATCCCCCCAATAAAGAAAAAGTAGCAAAAAAAAATAATAAAATTAAAAACAGATTGTAATGGGAGTCGGCAAGTAGTACAGATGGGTTAAGCCCATGCGCCAAGCTCAAGGACCAGGATAAGGATCCCTGTTTGAGCCTCTGGCTCCCCACCTACAGGGGAGTCACTTTACAGGCGGTGAAGCAAGTCTGCAGGTGCCTATCTTTCTCTCCCCTTCTCTGTATCCCCTTCCTCTCTCCAGTTCTCTCTGTCCTATCCAACAACGACATCAATAACTACAACAATAATAACTACAACAACAATAAAACAACAAGGGGGAGTTGGGCAGTAGCACAGTGGGTTAAGCGCATGTGGCACAAAGCGCAAGAACTGGTGTAAGGATCCCCACCTGCAAGGGAGTCTCCTCAAAGACAGTGAAGCAGGTCTGCAGGTGTCTATCTTTCTCTCCCCCTCTCTGTCTTCCCCTCCTCTCTCCATTTCTCTCTGTCCTATTCAACAACAATGACATCAATAATAACTACAACACTAAAACAACAAGGACAACAAAAGGGAATAAATAAATAAATATAAAAAGAAGAAAAAGGGGCAACAAAAGGAGGCAAAAGCAAATAAAAAAAAGAAAATAAAAAACAAACAGATTGATATATCAACGTGTCCACAGTTAGAGGATGATAGAGAATTTTAGCCAGAGTATTAATATTTATATTTCTGATTACTCACATACTAACAATTTTTAAGCTCCATTATCCAAAATTTCTAGGAATTAAGAAAAAAAGTCTTTTTTTTTTTAAAAAAATTTATTTATTTTCCCTTTTGTTGCCTTTTTTGTTGTAATTATTATTGCTGTTGTTACTGATGTCCTTATTGTTAGATAGGACAGAGAGAAATGAGAGAGGAGGAGAAGACAGAGATGGGGAGAGAAAGAGAGACACCTACACACCTGCTTTACTGCTTGCGAAGCGACTCCCCTATAGGTGGGGAGCTGGAGTCTCGAATCCGGATCCTTATGCCGGTCCTTGTGCTTCGTGCCACATGCGCTTAACCCTCTGCACTACCGCCTGACCCCCCCCTTTTTTTTTTTGAAAGAAAGTCTTTAAAAACATATACAATGGTAAGAACTTGGTTCATATGAGTGGAAGATAAGAATTTTGGTCAGATTGTATTGTGCCTTCTGAGTTTATCACACATCTATACAACTGCACTATTTTTTTGTTCTTTTTAGTCAGGTGAAACTGTGGACTCATAACAGGCATTAACGTGCAATATTGCATGAAAAATGATGCCACAGTACTCCTAAAGCCTGAGGACACTCTGCAGGTAAAATGAGATCTTACCTTTCTCCTTCATGGTACTCGTCATATAGAACAGCAAGTAACTCTTTTTAAAGGTAGTGCTGCATATGAACTCCAGCACTTCCCTTCACTCTGTTTTCATGTAAGCACCAATTACTTTTTCACTAGTTGTCCAAAAGCTTAGTAGGGGAGTACAACATCCTCTGGAGAAAGATCTTTCTCTGGGAGAAGGAACCATAGTATATTCACAGGGACAAGATCTTTAAAATGGACATAATGATCACAATAATTCACCATTTGTTTGTTCAATAGTTTACTTTATAATCCTGAGATAGAATTCATGTATCGCGGGTCGGGTGGTAGCGCAGCAGGTTAAACGCACATATCACAAAGCGAAAGGACAGGCGTAATGATTGGTTCAGAGCCCCTGGCTCCCCAGCTGAAGGGGGTCTCTTCACAAGTGGTTATACAGGTCTGCAGATGTCTATCTTCCTCTCCCCTCTTTGTCTACCCCACCTGTATCTATTTCTCTCTGTCCTAGCCAACAACAACGACATCAATAACAATAGCAATAATAACCACCACAACAATAAAACTACAAGGGCAACAAAAAGGAGAAGAAATAGCTTCTAGGAGCAGTGGATTCGTGGTGCAAGCACCCAGTTCCAGCAATAACCCTGGAGGCAAAGAAAAAAAAAGAATTAATGTATGATAGATTCATCCTTTGGAACTATGCATTTCAGTGGTTTCTAAGAGAGTTGTGTAGCTGTCACCAAATCTGATTTCAAAACCTTGTTGACAACCTGTATTTCAGGGATCGCTTAGGCCTCCTTCATCTACCACCAGTGCTGACCAGGATTTTTCTTAAAATTTATCTTTTATTTATTCTCTCTCTTTTAAAATATTTATTTATTTCCTTTCGATGCCCCTGTTTTTTTTTTTTTTTATAGCTTTAGTAATTGTTGTTGCTATTGATGTCGCTGCTGTTGGTTAGGACAGAGAGAAATGGGGCGGGAGAGACAGAGACGGGGAGAAAGATAGACACCTGCAGACCAGCTTCACCGCCCATGAAGCGACTCCCCTGTAGGTGGGAAGCTGGGGCTCGAGCCGGGATCCCTATTCTGGTCCTTGTGCTTCGCTCCACGTGGCCCAACCCGCTGCACTACCGCCCGACTCCCTGAATATTTATTCTCTTTTGTTGCCCTTGTTGTTCATTGTTGTAGTTATTATTGTTGCTGTTGATGTTGTCGTTGTTGGCTAGGACAGAAAAAAATGGAAAGAGGAGGGGAAGACAGAGAGGGGGAGAGAAATAGGGACACCTACAGACCTGATTCACCGCCTGTGAAGCGACTCTCCTGTAGGTGGGGAGCCTGGGGCTCTAACCGGTATCCTTAAGCCAGTCCTTGCGCTTTGTGCCATGTGCGCTTTGTGCGCTGCGCTACCACCCGACTCCCTTTTTTAGTATTATATTTATTTATTTTCCCTTTTGTTGCCCTTTATATTGTTGTTGTAATTATTGTTGTTATTGATGTCATTGTTGTTAAATAGGACAGAGAGAGAAATGGAGAGAGGATGAGAAAACAGAGAGGGGGAGAGAAAGACAGACACCTGCAGACCTGCTTCACCCCTTGTGAAGCGACTCCCCTGCAGGTGGGGAGCCGGGGGGCTAATCGGGATCCTTACGTAGGTTCCTTGTGCTTCGCACCAAGCGTGCTTAACCCGCTGTGCTACCACCCGACTCCTCAACCAGGAGTCTTATCATCCACCCCCAGTGTGCTTTCTGACAAAAATGCGATTTGCTATTTTAACTTTTGTGAAGTTCTTCACACATTTACTCAGGCCTGTTGGATAAGCAGTGCCGGGATGACTTTATAAATTCTAGAAGGAAGTGTGTGTGTCCCCCCACCAACCCCCCCAAAATGGTCCAAATTTCTTGAAATGGAATCCAAACAGAATTATACCCAGGCCATTGTATGGATACAGGCAGTTTTAATCCTGTTGATTTGTGATTTTACTTTCAAGGAAAATGGAAAGACAGATTGTAGCTGTTCACAGTTCTAGTGGTTCATGGAGAGAAACAGCTCAGGAATATTTTTTCCTCCTAATTATCATGCATCTTATCTTGGAGACATGCTTATGATTAGATTTAAATCTGAACACAGTCTATTAATATTTCATCTTTGGCACCAGACACATGAAATAGTATTATTCATGCAAACCTTGCGAAAAGCCTTCTATGAGTCAAAACTTGAGTAAATTAATATAGTTCTTTTTTGATATTTCTTTCCTTTAGGGGGGGGATTAATGGTTTATAGTCAACAGTAAGTACAGTAGTTTGTACATGTGTAACATTTCTCAGTTTTCCACAAACAATTCAACCCCCTCTAGATCCTCTTCTGCCATCATGTTCTAGGACCTGAACCCCTGCCACCCACCCCAGAGTCTTTTATTTTGGTGTAATACACCAATTTTTTGTTGTTGTTGATAATTTGAATCATGACCTATCAAAGTTTTTCAAGGGACTTTGGAAGCAGTTTAATGTAATCTCCTTACCCAAGGCATGTGTTCTAGTCTATAGGTTGAATCAGTCCCCTCTTCCCCCACAATGCTTTCTTATAGACTGTACTAGTATCATTGACTACAAAGGACAGAAGCTTAACAATAAGTCATATAAAGTTCTGGTCAGTTTTTCCCCCCGTGAAAGATGGCTCCACCCCCTCACACAGTATCCTCATGAATTTGGCCTTGCCTTTCTCTCGCTTGCTGAGGTTAATTGCTCTTACTTTGCATCCATACTTGCACCTCACTTTAACACACTGTATTACAATTATTTGTTCCAAAGATCTTTTTCTATATCAGGTGATATGTCTTGAGAGTTTTGTATTTAGTAATTTGTAGGATCCAATAGAATGCATAGTGTTGTCATGCAGTAACATTTTGTTGAATGGGATTGAATTATTTATTTATTTTAAATAAGTTTTTTTATTATTTTTTTAATTTTCCTTTTTGTTGCCCTTGTTGTCTTTTTATTGTTATTGTTGTTATTGATGTTGTCGTTGTTAGATAGGACAGAGAGAAATGGAGAGAGGAGGGGAAGACAGAGAGAGGGAGAGAAAGACAGACACCTACAGACCTGCTTCACCGCTTGTGAAGCGACTCCCCTGCAGGTGGGGAGCCTGGGCTTGGAACCGGGAGCCTTACGCTTGGTCCTTGCACTTTGCGGCACATGCACTTAACCCGCTGCTCTACCGCCCAATTCCCGGGATTTAATTTTTGAAAAATAATTATTTATTTTTATTAGTGCATTGAACATAAATTCTGTGTTCCCCTTCCCTCCAATGGGAACTGCAGTGGTCTCCCAAGGTCACAGATATAGGCTGACTACTGTTTCTATAATTATCTGTCTATCTATCTATCTATCTATGTATCTCTGACTTTTAAATAAGATGTGCAATCTTTAAGTTCTTGATTTGCTTATTGCAAAACTACTGTCTGCATTACTATCAGCTAACAGTTACCAAGCCCTTATAAGCAGAAATGAAGCAGACTTATAACATTTATAAAGATATTGTATATGGGCTTTGAACTTAGGAAGTTAGTGAAGACTAGACAGAGTAGAAATCAAGATAGGCCAAATTAGATTAGAATTAATATTTACAAAGGCCACCCATTCGTACACATGTAATTAGTAGGGTGTCACTGTGTGTGATATGTAAAAGGATTATATATATTGGCATAGGATCATGGAATTCTATTGGGATTTGGTCATGTGAGTCATTACTTTATAAGGATCAATCATTCTCTGTTTCACCATAAAGTGATTATTCAGTTATTTTGAAGGTGGAGGCAACAAGACTTCCTGACTGATTTGGTGTAGGAGTTTTAAATAAAAGGGTCAAGGATGCCTTCAATGTTTTTGACCTGAGCCATCGAAAGGTTGGAGCTGCCACCAACTAAGATGAGAGCTGTGTGGTAAGGCCGGTTTGAGTGAGGTATAGGCCTTGGTCCTTTGCTGGTACAGGCAGGTGGGCACTTGACAAACCTCAGTAAGCAAACCAAGCAAAGGGGGCCAGGCTGTGGCAAACCTGGTTATGTGCACACACTAAAGTATGCAAGGACCCGGGGTCAAGTCCCTGGTCCCTATCTGTAGAGAGAAGCTTCACAAGTGGTAAAACAGGGATGCAGGTATCTGTCTGACTCTCTCATTCAGTCTCCCTCTACCCTCTCAATTTATCTTTGTCTCTATCCAATAATAAACAAATAAAAATATTTTACAAAGTAAAGATTCCAGCTTTTGTTGTTAACATTGTTTTCCAGGGGATGGAAAGTTGGGGACAAGAATGTTATATATAGGAACATTAGATGTGTGTGTGTAGTAGGAATACATGGAAGAAGGATGTTTCATGCAGAAGAAATAGTTCAAGTGTCCTGATAGTGCTTATCAGTTCCTTCTGGGAGCTTTGGAGAATGAAGAGTGGCTAGAACACTGTAATTTAGGGACAGTGGCAAAAGTTCCATGAAGTAAGGGACTAGATCCTATAGGATATGGTGGACCATTATAAGGACTTTGTCTTGTGTGTTCACAGCTTGAATAGGATTTAGTAGGTTTCTACTAAAGTGGTAACATGACATGATCTAAAACATATTTTTAATGGATCACTCCAGCTACTGGGTTGAGAACAGACTCCAGAGAGGTGGGCTAGAGTCAGGTGGAAGCAAGGAGATTAAAAAAAAAAAAATCTATTGGGAGCTAAGCAGTAACGCACTAGGCTAAACACGCATAGTATGTACAAAGTGCAAGGACCGATGCAAAGATCCCAATTTGAGCTGGGATTGGCTTCCATATATTTTGAAAATAGAGGCAACAGTATTTCTTTACTGGTTGTATGTGGTGTGTGTCAGAAAAGGGAATCAAGGATGACTGAGGTTATCGATATAAATAATCATAAGGATGGGACTGTTATTAACAAACCCAGGATATCCATAATGGAGGAGTTTTGTGAAGGAAATTAGTGGTTGCTCTGGGCATATCAGTCTAGAGATAGTTATTAGCCATCCAACTGAACCCAAGACTGTGGGAGAGAAAAGGTTCATTATCTGAGACTTTGCAGGGGAAATGGGACCCCCAGGGAGAAATGCAGGTTATAGTTAGGTTGAGAAAAAAGAAGAGATCAGATACAGCTTAAACACATAGAGATTTTATAAAGATGGTCAGTGAATTGCTTGGGGAGGTGTGGAAATGGTTCCAAGAATTGGAAGTGCTCGAAAATGGGGTCAAAAAAGGGATAGAAAGAGTTTTATGAGGATTTGAGTGAGGAAGATTCCAGATGACCCAAGCATCTGGGTCTTATATCTACACCCCCCACACACACACATACACCAAAGATTTTACTTATTTATTTATTAATGAAGAAGACAGGAGTGGACAGAAAGAACCAGACATCATTCTGGTACATGTGCTGCTGGGGACTGAACACAGGACCTCATGCTTGAGTGTCTAATACTTTATCCATGGTGCCACTTCTAGAATAACACATCTGGATTTTATTTGTGTGATTGCCATGCCCAAAGTCATGACATAGATTGAGTTTTGTTAAGGGGAAGTCAAGCTAGAGCTTATGAGGCTTTGTGTGTTAGATGCTGGGATGGAGCAACTGGGGATCCCCTTTGATCCTGTTAGAGAGGAAGTCCAAACAAGATGATTCCCTTTGCCTCTGTTGATGACTGAAGTACTTCTGGGGAGCACTCAAGTGGTTCCAAGTTGATCAAAGCAAGTTGAACCATTTACTGATAGCTGCTTCTGAAGGATAAAATGCTTAGAATAGGGAGTCGGGCGGTAGCGCAATCGGTTAAGTGCAGGTGGCGCAAGGGGCAAGGACCAGCATAAGGATCCCAGTTCGAGCCCCTGGCTCCCCACCTGCAGGGGAGTCACTTCACAGGCAGTGAAGCAGGTCTGCAGGTGTCTGTCTTTCTCTCCCCCTCTCTGTCGTCCCCTCCTTTCTCCATTTCTCTCTGTCTTATCCAACAACGACGACAACAATAATAACTACAACAATAAAAAACAACAAAGACAACAAAAGGGAATAAACAAATAAAATAAATATTAAAAAATGCTTAGAATAGTTGTAATTTGTATTTAAACACCAGGATTTTTTTAAGCACTAGGCTAAACAATGTAGGACAGAGAGAAGATATGTGGGTGCTGTCTCTAAAATACCTGTGATTATTACATCGAAATTGAAATAGTAGTTTCACCATAATCTAAAATAATGACAACCTAAGTTAATCAATAACAGAGTCTGATGTCACTTTGATATTTCAGAGGAGTTCCTTAAGGGGGCATTGCCAGTGATGTTTTTTTTCCCAGGATGGCTAAATTTTCCCAAGAATATGGTTTTTAGAGGCACTAACTGGCAGTTAGAAGATTGTAGTCAAGTCCTGAATTTTAACTCCCTAGTTGAACATTTCCATACTGCTTATATATTCAGTTTTTTTTTTTTGGGAGGGGTCAATGTTGGAGCTTCACCACTCTGAGCTGACTTTTTCAGAGAGAAAGAGACAGAGGGAGAGGGGAAAAGATACCACAGCATTAAAGCACCCCCCCCCCATTGTGGTAGATGCTGGGTTTGAATCTGTATCATACACATGACAAAATATGTACACTGCCCAGGTGAACTATCTTGCTGTGTGTCTCCTTTTCACAACTTTTAATATGGGTATAATGAAGCTGACCTTATGGAGACGTGAAAAGGAAAATGTGGTAATGCATGCAAGGCAATTTTAGAAACAAATGAACAAGAAAGTCTTATAGAAATCCAAGGGAGTGTGATCAGAGTGAAAAAATGTTGAATATTTTCCTTTGTATTTAAACTACAAATAGTATGAAAGTTTCCAAAGCACATTTGACAATACTTTGCAGACCATGTGGCCATCAATAATAAGCTAGAGCAATGATCCTTTGAAAATGGCAATCTTTTCTTGAATTTGGAAATATAATAGAGGAAAAGAAAGCTGTAAGATGCTAAATGGAATTGCCATTACTTGCCTTATTTGTCTATCTAGATGCCAAAGAATGTGTACAATTTGTAGAGTTTTATCTACATTAAAAGCTGACACAAAAGTACTTTCCTTTCAAAGGTAAATTATAAATCTTACAGGATTTTATCCTTAATGCATTTGGTCAAAAGACTTCAGAAATCTCATAAAGGGTCTTTTAGAATTTGGACATTTTGTTGTCTATTCAACATGTTGGCTCCACTCTCCTACTGTTACATGACAATACTTGATTATTAAATAAATCATCAGCTGTAGTGGCTGTTCCAGGTGGGTTGTGAATACATTGTGGTATGCAGGACTTTCCATTCTCTTTGTTTGGAAGCTTGTCTGTCTGCTCACAATGAAGAAAGTGGGGTTTGGAGATGATAGAGATGGAACCCTATACTCTTCCCCCCCCCCCCAGTTTTTGTGGAACCCAGGGTGAAATACAATTATTCAGTACATAAATCAAACATAGTTCCAGAATATTCTCCCTATTATCTCTTCTTTCAATTACAAATCTACAATGGCTTGTGCATGGAATAGCATCCTTGACACATGAACTACAAATAATGGGTGAAAAACTGAAGTCATTGTTAGTTCAAGACCAGCAGACACACATAGAGTTAGAATTAGCCATATGGGTGAGGACCCCCAACCCACGGTTGAGTCACACCCAATGCCCATCTTTTCCCACTTTTAGACCTTTCCTACTGAAGCAATGAGCAGTCTTCAGCCAGCGCTCCTTCTGAAAGTCTTCCTTCCTTCCTTCCTTCCTTCCTTCCTTCCTTCCTTCCTTCCTTCCTTCCTTCCTCTTTCCCAGAGTACTGCTCAACTCTGATTTATGATTGAACATGGGAACTCACATGCTCAAGCATGAAGTCTTTTGCATAAATGCTATGTTCTTCTAGGTCCTAAATTATGATTTTTCTGAAATTGAAAAAGAAAAGCATTCTTAAGAGCATGTTGTCTGGAGGGGGTAGCGGAAGGTGTAATACGATACTACAATCAGAATTCAAATGACATAGGATTTTAGAATAGACCAGATGTCAGCTATTCAAATAACATTCTGCAGTAAACAGACATAAGTGTCACATTTTTTCTTTTTCTTTTTTTTTTTTTTTTTATGAACAGTTTGGATCTTGAATCAAACAAGCTTCTGAATTTCACACAGTTGAAGCTTCCAGATTTTCAACCTGCATGAAGAGATTTAGAATTATTTGAATTATTATTTAGAATTATTTGGAGCTGGTGCACTGGTGTTCTGTAGATACCTCTAGATAGTATGATTATTAGCACTTAGAACTAACTACAGTACTCAGCAGAACCTGTGCCAGAAAGCAACTGGCACCAGTTTTGAGGAACTGATTCTTATGAATGCATGGTTTTTTGTTTTTTTTTCTACTTTCCTCAGAACTCGCTGCAAACACTATACATACTACAGATGATGGGCAGAGGCCTACTATGTGTGGGATGGAGGAGAATATTAATGAACGCTTGGTAGCAGTTGTTTTTTTTTTTTTGGACCAAAATGTAGCCAGCCTACACTGTTTCTTTCTTTTTTTTTTTTTTTGGGGGGGGGAGAAATCTGTTTTGTTTCATCACTGATACCATGAAGTTTCCATGCCAAGCTCTCAATAAAGTAAACAGTGCAATAGGTAGGTGTCTTTGGGAGGTGCCTTTGGTGTTTCAAGGCCATAAATTTGGCACTTCCTCATTAGGGCTGCCGGCTCATCCTGATTCAAAAGAAAACAAACAAGGCTGGCCTGTGCTTCAGTGACTGCACACCTGTAAGGCTGTTTACCGAGGGCCCCAGCTGTCTCACAAGAGGTGGCAGACTTGTTGGACTGGCATGGTGCATGCTTTGAAAAAAAAAACACAACAAACCTACATAAACTATTTGAATTTGGATGACCTTAGGTCAGGCGTGCTCTTCTGTTCACCCTCAGTCTTACTACCCCTTCCTTGACTCATGCCTTTACCTGCCCTGCTCAGGCCCTTTGTGGGGCTGACTTTGACAGCCCAGACTAAACCACAGAAGGAAATAGACACTGTCATCAAGATTATGTGGGTTCAATCAGAAACATATAGAGGAAGAGAAAAAGAGGACTTGTCACTGTCCCAGAGCAAATGGTGTCATTGATTCCAGAACTGTGTTAAAACCAGAGTAGGGGAATGTCTTCCAGCCTGGGAACCTGCACACAGCACTAGACCTGTGACGTTGGGTTGACATGATGCTCAGAGAAGTTTCCTGGAACTCCCTTATGAAAGTGATGCTGCACTATTCTTATTGTTGTTAGAATGTGTGATTTCATTTATTTATACTTATTTTAAATGTTTATTTGTTTATTCCCTTTTGTTGCCCTTGTTGTTTTGTCATTGTTGTTGTAGTTATTATTGTTGTGGTTATTGATGTCATCGTTGTTGGATACGACAGAGAGAAATGGAGAGAGGAGGGGAAGACAGAGAGGGGGAGAGAAAGATAGACACCTGCAGACCTGCTTCACTGCCTGTGAAGCGAGTCCCCTGCAGGTGGGGAGCTGGGGGCCTGAACCTGGATCCTTATGCCGGTCTTGTGCTTTGCGCCGCCTGTACTTAACCCGCTGTGCTACTGCCTGACTCCCTCATTTATTTTTATTTCAAGAAACATTACTTTACAGAACTGTAGGTTTTTTTTAAAAAAATGTTTTATTTATTTTTTAGATAGAGACAGAGAAATCAAGAGAGGTGATAGTTACAGAAGGAGAGAGAACGAGATACCTGCAGCACTGCTTCACCACTTGGGAAGCTTCTCCCCTGCAGATGAGACCGGGGGTTTGAATCTGAGTCCTTGCACATTACAACGTGTGTACTCATTGGGTGCTGGTACCACCACCTAACCCTGAGGACTGTCTGGTTTTAAAGGTACATTTTCACGCTTCTTTAATTAATGTGTGTGCTCTTACACCACATCCACCACCAAAGTACCAAGATTCCTTTACCACAACTTATTGAACCACATACATCCTTTAAAAAAAAAGTGACTTGGGGGCCGGGCAGTAGCCCAGCAGGTTAAGCGCATGTGGTGCGAAGCACAGGGACTGGCATAAGGATCCCAGTTCAAGCCCCAGGCTCCCCACCTGTGTGTGTGTGGGGGGAGGTGGAGGGGAAAGGGGAAGGTGGGAGGAGGGGGGAGAGGGGGAGTCGATTCTCTGGTGGTGAAGCAGGTCTGTTGGTGTCTGTGTTTCTCTCTCTCTGTCTTTCCTCCCTCTCTCGATTTCTCTCTAACCTATCCAACAGCAACAACAGCAATGACAACAGTAGCAACAATAACAACAACAAGGGCAACAAAAAAACATTTGGGAAAAATGGCCTCCAGGAGCAGCGAATTTGTAGTGCAGGCACTGAGCCCCAGCAACAAGCATGGAGGCAAAAAAAAAAAAAGTGATTTAATAATGATTAACAAGATTACAAGATAAAAGGGGTACAGTTTCACAGAGTTCCCACCACCAGAGTTCGGTGTCCCATTCCCTCCATTGGAAGCTTCCTTATTCTTTATCCCTCTGGGAGTATGGACCTGTAGGTGAGGTCCGGGGGCCCGAACCTGGGCCCTTGTGCACTGCAGCATGTGTGCTCAGCCAGGTGTGCCACCACCCACCCCCTCTCTGTACCTTTATACCTCTTACTCCTCTCTCAGTTTCTCTCTGTTCTAACCAATAAAGTGGAAAAAACTGGCCACCAGGAACAGTGGATTCGTAGTGCTGGCACTTAGCCCCAGCAGTAATCCTGGAGGGAAAGAAAGAAAAAGAGAAAGGAGGGAAGGAAGGAAGGAAGGAAGGAAGGAAGGAAGGAAGGAAGGAAGGAAGGAAGGAAGGAAGAAAGGAAGAAAGAAAGAAAGAAAGAGAGAGGCCTATGTTGCAGGTAAAAGTTCTCTGCAGATCCTGCCAGGGGAGATGAGAAACTGTTCCTCTGTGTCAATATTCTTACTGTCAACCATTAACCCCACCCCCAATAAAATGGGGGAAAAAACTCTGACATCAAGTTGCAGATGCTACCATGATACCAACCTGACTCCCCTGGGCAGATCAATGTACCCTGGAACCCCACCTTTCCAGAGCCCTGTCCTACTAGGGAAAGACAGAAACAGACTGGGAGTATGGATCAACCTGCCAGTGCCCATGTTCAGCAAAGAAGCAATTACAGAAGCCAGACCTTCCACCTTCTGCACCCCATAATGATCCTGGGTCCATGCTCCCAGAGGGATAAAGATTAGGAAAGCTTCCAGTGGAGGGGATGGGATGCAGAGCTCTGGTGGTGGGAAATGTGTAGAATTTTACCATTCTTATCCTATGGTTTTGTCAATATTTTCTATTTTATAAATAAATTTTTAAAAAATTTAAAAAATGGCATAAAAAAAATTGGTATTTCTCCCACCCCAAGGGCTTGTGGAAGTTTCATTAAGTTTATTCTCTCTCCCCCACCTCTGCATCCCCAGTTTCACTGAGAAATGATGGGCTTACCTCACCATGGAAGTTTAAGGTAGGGGGTCAGATGGTAGCACAGCGGGTTAAGTACATGTGGCGCAAAGAGCAAGGACTGGCGTAAGGATCCTGGTTCAAGCCCCCGGCTTCCCACCTGCAGGGGAGTCACTTCACAGGCGGTGAAGCAGGTCTGCAGGTGTTTCCTTCTCTTCCCCTCTCTCTCTGTCCTATCTAACAACGACTACATCAATAACAACAATAACTACAACAATAATGAAAAACAACAAGGGCAACAAAAGGGAAAATAAGTAAATTATATATATATATATATATATATATAAAGTTTTAGGTGAAAAACAAAGAGTTTAAGGTGTACAGCATGCTGATGTAATTCACATTCTGGCGAAATGATCACCACTATGGGGTTCAGCTAATCCATCTCTTTAGAGAGATGCCATTAAGACAGGAGAAGAGGGGGGAACAATTTCTCCTCCTCATGAGACTGTGACTGACTTTCGATCGCTGCCTTTAAAAATAGCGCTCGGTAAGACGCTGTTTGTTGATGGTCTATTATGGAAGAATGATGCCGAGGAAAAGCACATTCAAAAGTCAGTCATTGTTTTAAATTGTATTACACCCTCCATTAACCTTTGCTCATTTTGTTTTCCAGGAAGAATTACAGTTGCAGCACGTGAATCTCAAACAAATGAGAGGCTCCCATATGCAGATGTCTATGTGGATGGGGGGTGGGTGGGTGCTGGGACAAGATCAATGAGGGAAGGGTCTCAGGATGAATCAGGAGCCCCGCCATCTGGTCTCAGTTGGTTGCTATGGGTTTGATACCACCACTGTCTCAGGGCAGAGGCGACACAGATGCAGGCACGTCGTCTTTCAAGGAAAGCAGGCAATCTGGAGTTCTGAGATAAAATGTCTGGGTAGATTCATTCATTTACCAAAGCTCCCTTCAATGTCATGGGAGTCAGGAGTCAGTTTCAAACCTGGGTAAGGTGCTCAGCGTCGCAGCTTACTATCCAAGTGAGCTGTTTTGCTGGCTCAGTGTCTAGGTTTATTCATATTGGCAGTTCACTGGGAATTAAAAAAAAAAAACACTTTGCAGGCTAAAGAAATATTTTGTTTCAGGGGGCTGGGGCGGTGGCACATGGCATAAAGTGCAAGGACCGGCGTAAGGATCCTGGTATGAGCCCCCGGCTCCCCACCTGCAGGGGAGTCGCTTCACAGGCCGTGAAGCAGGTCTGCAGGTGCCTATCTTTCTCTCCCACTCTCTGTCTTCCTCTCCTCTCTCAATTTTTCTCTGTCCTATCCAGCAGTAACAACAATAGTAAGGGCAACAAAATGGGAAAAATGGCCTCCAGGAGCAGTGGATTCATAGAGCAGGCACTGAGCCCCAGTGATAACCCTGGAATCAAGAAAAAGAAAAAAAAAGAAAGAAATACGTGTTTCAGGGACTGGAAGATAGCTTACTCAGTAGAACATATGCTGTGTGTGTGAGTGATCTCCAGCACCGAGTGGGAGCACCAAGGCTTGCACTGAAGGGAATTCCATGGGTGGGGGAGCAGTCCTGTAATGTCTTGCTGCTCTGTGTCCATCTGTCTCACTTCTCTTCCTCTCTCCCGAAGTAGGAAATAGGGGAAAAAATTGGGCCAGAGAAGTCACTCTGAGGTGGTATCATGCTTGTGTGACTTCCTGGGTTCATTCTCAGGTGCCACATTAAAAAGAAGAAGGAGAAAGGGAAGCAAAAGGAAGTGATGGGGACAGAGAAGGAAAAGGAGGAAGAAGAAGGAGAAAGACAAAGGAAAGAAGGAGAGGGAAGGGGAGGAGGAGATGCAGAAGGAGAAAGAGGAGGAAGAGGTACAGAAAGAGGAGGAGGAGGAAGAGGACTGTGGAGTGACTTCCACGCTCAGCTCCAGATGGGATCCAAGAAGTGAAGGCACAGAGTTGGAGCTGGAAACCACTGGGCAGGCGAGTTCTGGCCAAGCTACAGGTGTCTGAGCTTTGAACACACAGCTTGTCAGTCCTTCCTGGGGCCAAGACACAGAGCCGCGTTGTTCAGGAGCCTTTGCTTCCTGGGGCCAGGGTGCACCTGCTCTGCTTGGCTACGGTGTCACCCTGGGTTGGGCACCTGCTGTTTTTGTCTCAGGGCTCCTGCGGGCTTCACCTGCTGCAGATCTTCAGGAGGGAGCTGGGCTCTGAGAGACAGCTAGTCAGGTCACGTGAGCCAGAGAGCAAAGTGAAGTGCAGAACTGATGCTCAGACCCCGTGGGGGACTTAATTCCACGTTTACATACCTGGAGCAGCCGTCAGTGGCTCTAAGATATTACAGGCCACCCTTTCCCTCTGCTGGTAGAGAGAGAACAGCAAAGTACAAAGGGTGTGTGTGTAATCGATACATGAAGTGAAGATCTAATACCTAGTGACATGCAATTTACAGGATAATACTGGCTGCCCTTTTTTCCTTTTAAGATTTATTTATTTTGCCTCTAGGGTTGTTGTGGGAGCTCTATGCTTGCCTGACAAGTTCACCACACCCAGAAGTCATTTTTGTTTCATTATCTTTGTTCAAGGGTACAAGTCAGAGAGAGATGGGGAGGGAGAGAAAGACAGAAGGACAGGCTATTGCAACACCGCTCCGTCACCCTTGAAGCGTTTATCCCCTGCAATTGGGAACCTGAGGCCTGAACCCAGTCTTTGCACCTGGTAATGCTATTTATTTCTTTATGTGTAAGGGCTCAGAGCACCACTCAGCACTGGGTAGAGTACAGTCTTTATTTATTTATTTATTTTTAAAATTTATTTATTATGTAATTTCCCTTTTGTCGCCCTTATTGTTTATCGGTTTTTGTTGTTATTGTCATTGGGTAGGACAGAGAGAAATGGAGAGAGGAGGGGAAGACAGAGGGGGGAGAGAAAGATAGACACCTGCAGACCTGCTTCACCGCCTGTGAAGGAACTCCCCTGCAGGTGGGGAGCTGGGGGCTCGAACCGGGATCCTTATGCCAGTCCTTGTGCTTTGCACCACATGCGCTTAACCCACTGCGCCACTGCCCGGCTCCCTACAGTCTTTATTTTAACCCCCAGTTGTTGAAGGAAAATGCAGAACACGGAGGGTTCTGGAGGGCACTTTTTGTTTTCACTGAGTTTGTACACATGGGATGGAGACTCAGATGGTGAAGGGTCCCCCCCTTTCTGCACTATATGAAGGGGGAGAAGTTTACTCCATCAGGTCAATGAAAAGTGGGCCCTGGACGTAAGAAGAGTTATAAAGCACAAAGCCCAAGGACCCGCGTAAAGATCCCGAGCCCTATCTTCCCACCTGCAGGGGAATCGCTTCTCAAGCGGTGAAGCAGGTCTGCAGGTGTCTATCTTTTTCTCCTTCTCTCTGCCTTCCCTTCCTCTCCTTGATTTCTCTCTGTCCTATCCAACAACAACAGCTATGACAAAAATAACAACTACAACAAACACAGGAACAAGGGCAGCAAAATGGGAAAAATAGCCTCCAGGAGCAGTAGATTCATAGTGCAGGCACCGAGCCCCAGAAATAACCCTGGAGGCAAAAAAAAAAAAAGGGCTATAAAGAAGGGCTTGGATAAAGAGGGGTCTTTGCCCTTGGTTTTGGCCTAGGTCTTTTTCCTGGGCTCTTCCTATAATAGACAAGGCCCAAAGACCCTTGGACAATTTATCCCCTAAGCCTTTTCCCTAACTTTACTTTGCACAACTAATAAAGAACAAATTTAGAAACCGTACAGTTGAACGAGTGTCCTTTGAAATTTCAAACTAAGCCTCGATGAGCCCAACAGAAAGAGTGGGATCCTTCTGACTCCACCCTTGCCTCAACACAGTCACCTCCCTAATGTCATCAGTGGTTCTTATCAGAGACAATTTTGTCCTTGGGGGGCACCTTCCTCTGTCTGGAGACAGTTTTTGGTTGTTTGAACGAAGCAATGGAGGTTTCCAGTGCTGCATTCCCAACCTCCTTGAAAACACTGAAGCAAAGGAAAGACTTTTTGTGACAAGGCCAACAACCATTTAATAGGCTGAAAGAAAAAAATAAATAAATTCATGAGCAGGTTAATGTGAGGCAGTAATTTCAGAAATAAAATTAGAGCTATAATTAAAGTCTGCCATACATTGGGTTAGAGGTGTGTATGTGTGATTAAAGCAAATTGTTCTCTTATTACTAGCCAGATTAATAAAACAGAATGATCTGGCATATATGTGTAGAAGATGCGTATGTTATATCGTCTGTGATATAGAATAGGTAGATGAAGTAATTCCGCCTTTTCTTGTGACAAGATGTTGTTTAAAAAAATAAAAAGAACTAATAGAGCCACAGGCCCTTTGGAATATAACTAAAATATGCCTACAAGCTATCTGCAAAATGGAGGACCCCTCCCCAAACTCTTCATCTGCACTATTTCAGCCTTTAGGCCCATGACTGGTCAACAGTTTGTTTGGCTTTGTATGTTAACTCTCTTTTCAGCCACCACGTGCCACATGCCAGCAGGATGCCAACCAGACTTCCCTGGATAGATGACCCCACCAATGTGTCCTGGAGCTCTGCTTCTCCAGAACCCCACCCAACTAGGGAAAGAGAGAGGGAGGCTGGGAGTGTGGATCGATCTGTCAACGTTCATGTTCAGCAGGGAGGCAATTACAGAAGCCAGACCTTCCACCTTCTGCATCCCACAATGACCCTGGGTCCATACTCCCAGAAGGCTAAAGAATAGGAAAGCTATCAGAGGAGGGGATGGGATACAGAGTTCTGGTGGTGGGAACTGTGTGGAGTTATACCCCTCTTATCCTATGGTTTTGTCAATGTTTTCTTTTTATAAATAAAAAAAAAAAAGAAATTTAAAAAAAGATGTTGTTTTCACTATAAAGAAACTCAGCACCATATACAGAAACTTCTCAAAAGAATGTGATGTTAGAACAATAATCTTACTGCTTATTATTTTTTAAAGATTTATGTATTAATGAGAAAAGAGAAAGAACCAGATATCACTTTGATACATGTGCTGCTGGGGATTGAACTCAGGACCTCATGCTTGAGAGTCCAGTGTTTTATGCACTGCGCTCCCTCACAGACCCCTAGAGCAATAGTCAGGAGAAACTGAAGAGCAAAGCTGAGGACCAGGCAGGTTAGGACATTGTTAAATGTAATTCAATTAGTCAATGAATGAGGAGCTGAAAATTGAATAAAGACCTTCTGGCTCTAGAATCTGTAACTTAAACAAGAAACACTACCAGGCATATTCTGAAATCAGAATTTAGAATTTCATTGTTGCCCTAAGTGTCCATTTTTGGGGCTGAGGGGTGGGGGAGGAAGTGGGGGAAGGTGACAGCATAATGGTTATGCAAAAGACTCTCCTGCCTGAGGCGGTGAGGCCCTACATTCAGTCCCAGGAACCATCTTAAACCAGAGCTGAGCAATGCTCTCCTCTTTGCTCCCTGTGTATGGGTCTCTCTCATTAAAGGGTAAATAAATAAAATATTTTAAAAATAATGTTAAGGAGTCAGTTTTGTGTGGGGGTGGTTTTTGATTGCTCGCTTTATCTTGAGGCATATTTGGGTTCTCCTAGAAACAAAGGAGTACATAAAACTCTACAGATTTGGGCACATTTAGGGAAGTGTTATGCAGTGAGTCCAAAGTAGAAGAGAACTCAGAGAATGTTAAAGAGAAATGGCTTAAAGTCCACATGAACGAGCTGAGCCTAAGTGTTGGACAAGTTATTTCCTCTAACTCTGGGCCATCTCATTTGTAAAATTAATAATAACGTGCACTTGAGATGCTGAAAGGATGAAATGATATAATTTGGGCAAAGTGCCCATGTTTTGCCTTGCACACAGAAAGGTGGAGACTAATGATAGAATTGGAGAAAAAGGGAGGGGCTGGAGTGGGGAGGGATTAACAAGCAAATCTCAGATAAGCATTTTAAAACTACGAGATCATGTTCTGTTTTATTGAGAAATTGGGTGACTCTAGGGTTATTATTATTTTTTGACTTTTGGGGAAGTTTATAAAAAACAGATGTGATTTGTTTAATGATCCCACAGTGTAGACCTCTCTTTCACATTTACTTGATAACTAGTTTCTGCATCTAACAACAATACCAGGTAAAAACCAACCAACCAACAAAGAAAAACGCTGGAAGAAGTCAGGAGGGAGGAGATGTGGAGAAGCACTTACTGTGTCACTATTTTTGACACAGAGAGTTTTTTTTTTTTTTTTTTTTTACTGTCTTCATGACAAGCAAAATCTACAGAAGGAAATGGGAGGGTTTTTATAGTTGGGAGGGGGCTACTTGACATTTTCTTGACATAGGCCTGCAGAGTTAGCACAACAGTTATGCAAAGCCCTTTTTCTACCTGAGGCAACAAAGGTCCTAGGTTCAATCCCCAGACCTGAGCAATACTCTGGTTAAAAAACCAAACAAACAAGACCCTTTTTCCCCCCTTGACACCAATCTATCAATAGTTGAAAGTATACAGTTCAAGTAGTTTCACGTTTTCATGAATGAAAGAATGCAAAACAATACCAGAGTGCAAAAAATGTACAGTGCAGTGGTGAGTGTGCCAAATGACATGAAGAAAGCTGCAAGTCTCTCCTCTTTCACGTTTGCTCCCCCAAAGGCCCTTTTTTTTTTTGCCTCCAGTGTTATGTCTGGGACTCTGTGCTGGCACTATGAATGCACTGTTCCTGGCAGATGTTTTTACCATTGGATAGGACAGAGAGAAACTGAGAGAGGAGGGGAGGGATAGTGAAGTAGAGAAAAAGACAGACATTTACAGACCTACTTCACCGCTTGTGAAGCCACCTCTCCCCCCAGCAGTTGGGGAGCCGGGGGCTCGAACCTGCAGCCCTGAGTGGGTCTTAGTCCCTCCCACTATCCCAAAGTCTTCCTAAGAGATTACTTTGGGGTTCTGGGGTTTGCTCTTTCCTATAAAATCAGATCCCTTTAAAATTAGGAAACATCTCCCTCTAGAGGTGAAGACAGCAAATAACAACCAATTGGACTAGATTTCTGCAGGAGATTTCCATTTATGGGGTTAGGGAGTTGAAAGAAACCCCTAATTTAAGAAGAGATCAGTTTAAATTTAGCAGAGGGAGAGGACCCTCTAATGAGAGCTAGTGAGTGTAATTCACATAATTAGGTGGACCAGGTTACCTCCCTCTGAGGTGTCCCTAGTATTCTAATTAAAGTAGCAAAGCTTTGAGAACAAATTCTGTTCCTAAGCAGGAAGTTCAAGAAAGGAAAGAAAAGAAATAATAGTTCCTTCGCAACTGAAGGTTTATTTCTATTTATTTACTCCCGTTATGGCCACAAGAGTGACTGCTTTGATGTTCATGTTGTGGTTGATTTGTCAAGATTGGACACAATATATATAAAGTGTCAGGTCTACTCAATTTTGCTAGCACTTCACTTAAACTCGTCTGCTTATAAGTGCCATGAATTAAGTGCAAGTAGTGTTGGTTAAGACAAGTGGCCTCCCCCAGGGCTCTGTTCTGGCTCCTACGCTATTTAATATTTACATCAATGACCTCCCAGAAACTTCAAGGAAGTTCATCTACGCCGATGACATCTGCTGTGCAACTCAGGCATCCAAGTTCGACATCCTCGAGGAAACACTCACGAAAGACATGTCTCTGATATCTGATTACTGTAAAAAATGGCGACTAATCCCTAGCACTGCAAAAACGGTATCATCTGTTTTCCATCTACACCATGCCTTGGCCTCGCGTGAGCTTAATGTGCAGCTTGGCGGTACGAGAATCCGGCATGAAGCCCAGCCAGTCTATCTTGGCGTTACTCTCGATCGTACCCTGTCATTTCACGAACATCTCATAAAAACTGCAGCAAAGGTGGGCGCGAGGAATCACATCATTGCAAGACTGGCCAGCTCCTCATGGGGCGCGAGCGCTTCCACACTACAATCATCCTCTCTGGCATTATGCTATTCCACTGCAGAATACTGTGCCCCAGGATGGTTCCGTAGCCCCCATGTCCACTTGGTCGATTCCAAATTATATTCCTCCATGAGGATCATTTCTGGAACCATCCGTTCCACCCCGGTTCCATGGCTGCCAGTTCTTAGCAACATCGCCCCGCCAGATATTCGTCGGGATGCGGCATCATCTAAGTTCATTTCCCACATCTACGCTCGACCGGAACTGCCAATATACGCGGATATCTTCGCCCACCCTGTCCAACGCTTGACGTCTCGTCACCCAATCTGGTCCCCTATGCCTATACTGAACTTCTCTGTTTCAGTCTCTTGGAAACAGAGCTGGCAGTCAGCTGAGGTAAAGAACAAACACCTCATCACAGACCCCTGCAAGCGTCAACCCGGCTTTGACCTAGCACGTTATGATTGGGCCCTCTTCAATCGCTATCGAACAGGCCATGGCCGGTGCGCGGCTATGTTCCATCGCTGGGGAGCCAGAGACGACCCGAACTGCCCCTGCGGCTACAGACGGACTATGACCCACATAGTCAACGACTGCCACCTCTCCAGATTCAAAGGAGGTCTCGAAACTTTACATCAGGCTCAACCTGATGCTGTTGACTGGCTACGGAAGGGCAAACGCTAGAAGAAGAAGACAGGGGAGGTCACAGGTGGGAGAACTTGGGTAAAACACAGGAGGAATCCTTTTGAAAATGTGGTTGCGGTGGTTATTAACAAGACAAACGTTCATTTATGAGTTTATGAACAGAGTTAAAACCGGCATGCAAAATTAACTGGAGTGATTTTACTTAAAATTGGCTTCAGTATGAAAATTACACTCACCAGAGACGTGTGTCTGTTCTCCATACACGTTCAATATCGAACATTTCTTTGACCACAGAGATACAGCTCCTAAAAGCTTTTCTTCATGGGGAATCATTTTCAGAGCAATACAATTTACATCTAATGTGCTTGCTGAAGTTGCCTACTCTTTTGTAATGTGAATCTTTTAGTAAATAAGTGTTGGCACTTTGTTTAAAGTTTGTGTCACTTAGTCTTATGTTTTACACTGTTGGATTTCTGAGTGGCTTTTTGTGTTCTTCAATTAAGTCCAGTTCAATGCTTATTGAATCTTATTTGAGTCCTCTTTTAAGACCTTCAATTCTTTTTTTTAAAAAATGTTTTATTTTTTATTGTATACAGACAGAGAGAAATTGAGAGAGGAAGATAGAGAGGGAGAGAAACAGAGAGACACCTACAACCCTGCTTCACCACTCATGAAGCTTTCCCCCTGCAGGTGGGGACCAGGGGCTTGAACCTGGATCCTTGCGCACTGTAATGTGTGTGCCTAACCAAGTGAGCCACCACCTGGCCCCCAAGACCATCAATTCTAAGAGCCAGTAAACAGCAGTCAGATCATAAGTGAAGGACAAGTCTGAGAGTCTAGAGACAGGATAAGAAATTGACTTCAATGATACAGTACTTAAAACAGTGTATAGACGTAGACATTTAGAAGGAGAAGAAAGTCTTCTTTGGTTAAGCACTGAAAAGTTGGATCACTAAATTACATTTAACAACAACAACAAAGTACAGGTAAGTACTTCCATGCCTTTTAAATTTTTTTAATTATCTTTGTTCATTTGACAGATACATCCAGAAATTGAGAGGAATGGGAAGACAGAGTGAGAGAGACACCTGCAGCACTACTTCATCCCTTGTGAAGTTTTCCTCGTGCAGGTGGGGACGAGGGTCTTGAATCTGGGTCCCTGCTCAGTGTAATGTGTGCGCTCAGACAGGTGTGCCACCACCCAATTCCCCCAGGTAAGCACTTTTTTGCATCAAAGATCTGATCTGAGAATAGTTATATCGAGGGCTCAGGCGGTAGCGCAGCGGGTTAAGTGCACGTGGCACAAAGCACAAGGACTGGTATAAGGATCCTGGTTCGAGCCCCTGGATCCCCACCTACAGGGGAGTCGCTTCACAGGTAGTGAAGCAGGTCTACAGGTGTTTATCTTTATGTCCCCCTCTGTGTCTTCCACTCCTCTCTCCACTTCTCTCTGTCCTATCCAACAACAATGACATCAATAATAACAGCAATAATAATAATCACAACAGTGATAAAATAACAAGGGCAACAAAAGGGGAAAAAAATTAGCCTCCAGGAGCAGTGGATTCATGGTGCAGGCACCGAGCCCCAGCAATAACCCTGGAGGCCAAAAAAAATAATAATAGTTATATAGATAGTAATGCTGATAAATATATTTTCTCCATTCCATTTATTATCAGCTTGTGAAATAAAGGAAAATATCATTCAGAAACAAGGCAATCTGGATATAATAAACCTGAATTTTTTATGCTTTAATATTATTTCTGATAAAATCACTCAGTACTTGTTAAACATTCAAAATGAAAGAATTGTGCTTTGGTATTGCTCTTTGTGGAAAAGAAAGGATACTATAGAATTAGTATTTATGAACTAATTGGGATACATTTTGTGATGAGTTGAGCCTTAGAAGCGCGCACACACGCACGCACACACACACCTTCATGGACCACATGTAATATAAGGCTAACTCCACAAAGCTGGGGAGCACGTGTAAGTCTGACCAGCTAACCAAACAATGATTCTGAGTCCAAGTTCACAGTGCCATAATTTGCATTCCCTATTTAAAAACTAGCTTGTATACCCTAAGAAGAGCCACAAGGCTCTGAGATCAGTAATATTAATTTAAAGCATTATTTTTTTCTTTCTTTTTTTAAGAAAAAATTTTTTAAAGTTGTGAAGTCCAACTTTCTCTTTATTATTTAAGTTTTTTATTATCTTTATTTATTTATTGGATAGAGACAGCCAGAAATCAGGAGAGGAGGGGGAGAGAAAAAGGGAGAGAGATACCTGTAGCCCTGCTTCACCACTCGTGAAGCTTTCCCGCTACAGGTGGGGACCAGGGGCTTGAACCCCGGTCCTTGTGCACTGTAGTGTGTGCACTTAACCAGGTGCACCACCACCTGGCCCCCTAATTTAAAGCATTATTATTGATAAAGTAGGACTGTCTCATTGGAGAGTGGCTACAACTTCAATTCCAACTGTTTTCTGTTGCAGTGTATCTCAGTGTAGACTAGGGTCAGACCCTCAAGTTTGATGGAACTGTGTCTGCTTCTGTCACTGAACCCAGAGATCAATGAACTTCTTTTAGGCTCATCATTGAAATTCTTTGGGAATTTAACTCGCCAACTATTTTCCCATGGGTGAGGCTATAAAGAATGCCTACGTGAGCAGTCTGACAGTGGTGAGCTCCAGACGCATGTTGTAAAGCTGCCAGGGTCTGAAACAGGAATGCAAACCCTCTGGTGATGGGTTAATCTGGTCAGCACTGTGTTCAGAACAGCTCCTCAGGCGCTGTGAGCAGAAAAACAAAACCAAACTCACGTAAACCATGCCACTTTGTAGAAAATAATCTACAAGTAAAATATTATTTTATTTGGGGGGTAAAGCAGAGAAGTGAGAAAAGCAATATAAATTTCTTGTGAGATCTTAAGAGCGGGCCTTTGCTCAGTGATGCTGGGGGAGGGATAAGGAATGAGGAAGAAGCAGTTAATGAGGGCTGAAGGAATCAGGAAAAGGCTGGATGACTGTGACTTTTGCAAGGAAATGAAGCGAGCTGTTTCGAAGGCTTCCTACTGTACTGGTTTATTGATTAATTAATCTCATGAGGTGCTTAGGGGAAGGAACCCAGTTCTGCTGGGGGAGAGGGTGTCTCTCTAGTCCATTTTATTCAATATTGGGGGGAGAGGGAGGGGGAGAGGAAAAGAGAGGGGGAGAGGGAGGAAGGAGAGAACTACACCAAGGCATCCTCTCAGCCTCTATAGAGCCTCATTTGTACTTTCCATGGTGTTCTCTGGTGATACTGGGCGTAGAACCCAGGTCCCTACTCCTGGTAAGGCATGCACTCTACCTGCTGAGGTATTCATGGTTTCTTGCCCCCACTTATGCATTAATTAACTAATTAATTTCCCCCAGAGCACTGCTCAGCTGTGACTTAAGGCAACGATAGGGCTTGAACCTGGAACTCCTGAGCCTCAGACACGAGAAAGTCTTCTGTGTAATTCACTATGCTATCATCCTGGCCCCCTAACTTATTTACCAAATCTCCTCTTTTTTAATACTATTAAGGAGGAATGCCCACCAGTGGATCTGAATTTAATTGCTCTGGGGGCAGACTTTTTTTTTTTTTTTAATAATATTGTGGTGTTGGCACAGCAGTTGGAAGTGTAAATGCAACAGAGAAAATAAGAAATAGACAGGTGGTATTAGTATTTGGGGGAATAATATAGCTTTCTTCTTGCTGGAAGAAAATCCCCTAAAACCTTTCTCCATGTTTTAAACAGATGGCCTGTTGATTCCGAGTTTTTTGTTGTTTTTTTTTTTTAAATAGTTTATTCTAGTTGGCAATGTGAAGCTTGGATCTTAACTTCAGCTTAAGTACAAACTAAAAGAGAATGCAGTGCATCTACCCCATTAATGTGATACTTAACTCTCCACTCCTGCATTCCATTTCCAGGAACTGAAATCAATGTCAGCTTGCCTCCTTTCATTCAAGCAAGACTTATCTAGAGAAAAACTTTTCAGAAGAAGACAAACATCTCCCTCTGTCTCTTCCTCCTTTCTCTTACGGCTATGCCTGATTCTTTCTGTGTTAGAATATAATGATTGAAAATTGGCTCTTAACTGAAGTGGAAAGGATGTATTATTGGCCAAGAGAGAAAAAAAATAATCATGGACATGCTCGGAGATTCTTTGAAATCCGGTGGCATTTTCATCAGCTCTTTTGTATTTTCAGAGTTCCATAACTTGGCTGTGAAATGATTCATAGGTTTTATAACAAGTTTAAAACTCATGGCAGGGACCGGGTGGTGGCACACCTGGTTGAGCGCACATGTTACAATGTACAAGAACCCGGGTTCGAGCCCCCAGTCCCCACCTGTAGGGGGAAATCTTTGTGAGTGGTGAAGCAGTGCTGCAGGTGTTTCTCTCTGTCTCTCCCTATCACCCGCTTCCCTTTAGATATCTGGCTGTCTCTATCAAATAAAATAAAGATAATTAAAAAAAATAAAAAAACTCACAGCAAAGCTTGGAGGCACTATTTTGGTGATTGGGACTTATGTTGATGTCAGAAAAGTTTTAGGTACATTAAAAATATAACCGGTCTTTTAGATTTTATGCACTGAGAGAGTGGAGAAAGAAGAATAAAACTCAGTAAACAAAAAGTTAATGAACATGAATTATTTTAAGTACCAATCAGTAGACACCATGGAGAACAGACACAAATAGGTATAATGCTGTGGCTTTTTAGGTTTCGTGCTTACCTAGTGATCCTTAAAGCCAATGTCAAGCCTGGTGATGAATTTAAAACATGCTCATACTTTTGGATAGATGATGAACATATCATTAATTATCGAAAATATATGTTTTTGCAAATAAGAGAGACTGAAGATTGACCTAAGGTAGAGTGTAAAAAACTTTCAATCATGAGGATAAAAGTATAGTAAGAATTTCAGGAGTATGGTGGATAGGGTTTGAATACCAGGGGAAGTGATCTTTCAACTCTTGTAAATGTGTCCATTTTTCTTTCTTTCTTTTTTTTTTTTTTTTTTTGGTGCCACTATGATTATCACTGTGACTCAGAGCCTGTCACCACCATATAATTTTCTTGTGGCCATTTTTCATTTCATTTCATTTCTCTTCTTTTTTCCCTTTGACAGAAGGTAAGAGATAGAGCAGGGAAAGAGAGGAAGAGAGACAGCTGCAGCACTGCTGTGCCACTTGGGAGCCTTCTCCTCTGCAGGTGGAGACTGGGAGCCTGATACAGGTCCTTGTACTTGGCGACATATACACTCCACCAGCTGCACCACCATCCAGCCCCTTCGTGATAGAATTTTAAACTGTCTGAAAAAGATAAAAAAAAAAAAAAAAAAACATTTACATATCCATCTGTCTGAAAAGTCAGAGGGATTCCTTGCTTTCTTTTTTTTCTTTTTGTTAATTTTTATTTACTTACTATTGGATAGAGACAGAGAGAAATTGAGAAGGGAGAGGAAGCTAGAGAGGGAAAGACACAGAGAGAAACACCTGCAGAGCTGCTTGACCATTTGTGAAGCTCCCCTCTGCGGGTGGGGACCAGGAGCTTGAACTTGTGTCCTTGCACACTATAATGTGAGTGCTTAACGAGATGCTGGTGCACCACTGTTTGGCTCCAAGCAGAGGGATTTCTGGAGCAGTGTAATTTCGCAGAACCCCTTATATATGATGTCCCTCCCCGTCTTCAGTTCTATTTTCCTTTGTGTTGGCTTCATCCTTGGGCAAGTTCTCCTAGCTTGTAGTGAGAGAAATGGTATTATGGCAGTGTAGGCCTTCCGTAAGGCGCCAGGTGGTGGCGCACTTGTTACAATGCACGAGGGCCATGGGTTGGAGCCACTGGACCCCACCTGCAGGGGGAAAGCTTTGCGAGTGGTGAGGCAGGGCTGCAGGTGTCTCTCTGTCTCTCCCCTCTCTATCAGCCCCTTCCCTCTTGATTTCTGGCTGTCTCTATCCAATCAATCAATCAATCAATCAATCAATAATAATTTAAAACAGACTATCGCAATGTAGGTCAGCTTTCACAACAGTTTTGATCAAGATACACAGGCCATGTCTCTTTGCATCATCATGGATCCTGGATTGTTGTAAATTAAGAATTGGTTTTACGGGGGAGACGGGCTACTGGGGTTTGCGGCGCATAGAAGCAGGGAGCTGGGAACTGGTTTAATCAATACCCGGTGTATTAGGGTGAAACAGGTAAAAGGCAAAATAAGCACTTATCATCAAGGGTTACGCGTACGCTAGGTCTATAAAGTCTGAGTATGGTTAGCAAAGTTTAGTCCCATAAGATAAACGATTATCAGCTCTGGTAAAGGTTGCTCATGGCTGTAGAGGGGTCTAAAACTTTACCGGCTAGCAGAGTCACACGTGTTCAGTTCCCGCAAGTAGACATGGCGGATGGATGCCTGCAGCATCTCCACCGAGTTGCATCCGACCAGGAGAAGAAGCCGCAGCCAGAGAGAGCCAGAGTTCCGGCTGCTGCCCTTTTAAGTCTAGTCAGCCTACCCACAATGCTTTGCACACCAGCAGTCTGGCTTCACCTACAGTCCACCGTGCGCCTGCGCAGATCACTGCACACTGTCGGCCTTCTGTCGCCAAGGCTGACGTCACCACTGTGTTGGGGCTTCCGTCCATGGCATATTGCGTCACCACACTGGATCTGTCCCTGAATCAGTAATTGTGGTATGGAAAATGGAGTACCCTTATTTACTAATGTGAATCCCATGCTCACTTTAAAATCAGGGATTGGTGGGGGATGGGATCACCTCATTGAGTCCTGTGAGAAAGAGTTGGGAAAAGGACCGCTGGAAGAGTGGCCATGAAAAGTTGGGCAAGAGATAGTTCCCTGAAAAGACCAGGTGTTGACTTACAGAAAGGGGATCTGTTATATTGAACCAGGACACAACAACTGACCTCACCTGCAAGATGGCAAAGTCAAATGGGTGTTGGGGCCAGATTTTTTTTTTTAATTTTTTAATATTTATTCATTTATTTTCCCTTTGGTTGCCTTTTTTTGTAGTTATTGATGTCGTTATTGGTTAGGATAAAGAGAGATGGAGAGAGGAGGGGAAGACAGAGAGGGGGAGAGAAAGATAGACACCTGCAGACCTGCTTCACCACCTGTGAAGTGACTCCCTTGCAGGCGGGGAGCTGGGGGCTGGAAACCAGATCCTTGCACTTTGCACCACATGCGCTTAACCCTCTGTGCCACCGCCCGACTCCCGGGGACTGCTTTTTTTAAAAGAAGGGAAAATTAAAGTAAGCCTTATCACACTTTACAGGTGCAAATTCAATCCCTTGAATGAACTTAAAAATACACAAAGACTTTTGCAAAGGCAAGATAAGATTATGAGATATTTCTCTCAAGTCTATATCAATGGGAAATTACTAAAGCACAAATCATGCCCAATCTTTTTTATTTATTTGTTTTTTTTAAGTATTTACTTATTTATTTATTGGATAGAAACAGAAAGAGATTGAGAGGGAAGGAAGAGATAGAGAGCCGCCTGCAGCTCTGCTTCACTGCTCTTGAAGTTTCCTCTCTGCAGGTGTGGACCTGGGGCCTTGCTCATTGTAATATGTGCATTCAACCCAGCCCTTAATTTTCTTTATCTACTAATAGAGGCTTCGAAATAATCTAGAAGGAGTTTGGGGGCCTATCTGTTTGAATCGCCAAAGCAGTCAGACATTGGTCATATGCTAATAACTTAAGCAGAATATTTCTTTAGCTTCATTGACAAGAAAGGTGCAATGCATGACTGCTGGTCCTTGCCTTATCAGCCAAGAAATGACTTTTTGTGTGTGTGAGTTTTCAGATTCAAGGTTACAAGAGAGTTCCTTGCAAAGTAAATACCTTAACTTTTCTTTACTCTTTGTTAGGAGTTAAGCTTTCAGCATCTAATATGCAAAGAAGATAATTTGCTTGGGGATAATGGTAGAAGACACTTATTCTAAGAATGGCCATTAGCCAGGTTCTGCTTGCTTTTTAATAGTGTTCTTTCTTTCTTTTTTCTTTTGTAAAGAGTGTCACATTATGGGAGGATGTGGGGAAATTTAATTAATAAGTTGAACAATAAACTCCTTAAATTACTTAATTTCTAAGGCATTCAGAAACCTTATTAGTTGAGGTATAAACAAGGAATTAAAAACCTTGAAGCAAATGAAAAACCTTTGTACCAAAAGCAAAAGATTAGAAAAGGCTTAGTACCCTGGGGCTCAGGCAAACAATTAAAGGATGCATGTAGAAAAATAAGCTGTCTTACAAAGAAGGAGAAAACACCAAGGCTGTTGTTCTGTTTCTAGAAGCTTTCTCACCCAGAATACACTAGTAGGATCTGCATAATCTATAAGATTTCTTATGTTTGAATATATAGAGAACATGCTAGATTATGAGTTGTTCTGAAAAGGGTAAAAACCAGTGCTCTTATTTAAATCTAATCTATACGTCAGAATCTGTAGTCAAGGTAGAAAGTAGACAGATTGTCAGAACTGTGGGACAGAATGGAATATAACTGCTACTTGTTATCGTTGATTGACGTTGATAAATGTGTTAAATATGCCATTGTGTTAAATATGTCACACACATGTATCTCCTTAAAGTGTCATTGTAAATCTGAGAGAAGAATAGTAGTAATGATTTGTGTCTTGTTGATTTGGGTCATTCAAGAATTCTTACACTGATGAGTGTAAGATGTTCCCTTAGGGGGAGCAGGGAGGGGCATGGAACTTTGGTGGTGGATGTGATGTGGAACTGTATCCTTCAATCTTATGATCTTGTAAACCATTATTAATCTCTTTCTCTCTCTCTCTCTCTTACACACACACACACACACACACACACACACACACACACACACACACAAACCAAACAAACAAAAAATCCCAACTTGCACTGAAATTCTAACCTTCTGTTCCTCAGAAGGTTATCCTATTTGGGAACAAGGTAGTTGCAGATGAAATTAGATAAAATGAAGTCATTGTAGAGCATGTCGACTTCTTATTCTTAAAGGCTGTTGTCTTTATAAAAGCAGGAATTTGGATGCAGACATTCAGATAGAAGCACATCAATTTGAAAGCCAAGATCTACAAGCTGAGGAGTGCCAGGGTTTGTTAGCAAAGAACCGGAAGCTAGGAGAGAGACATGGGACTTGGTGTCCCTCACTGTACTCAAGAGGACTTAAGCGTGCCCTCTCCTTGATCTAGGACTTGTAGAACAGTGAGACACTGTGTTCCTGCTTGGTAAGTCACGAAAATTGGTGAGACCTAGCTATTGGAGCTCTAGCACACTAAGATAGCACTGTAATCCTCCCCCCCCCAATAGATAAACATTCTGAGACTCAAGATGAAAACTCAAGAGAGGGAAAGTTTCCACAAAGCAAATAGTTAAGGGCAGAGCTGAGACTGGTTTCAGGTCTTTCAAAGACCATTGCTGGGACTGTGGAGGGTCTACTTGACACATCAACCCAAAACCCCAAATCTAAGTCAAATTTGCTTTGTTTCTTCCTTATGCCATTTTAAACTTTACTAGTGATTTAATATTGATTTACAGCTTTATAAGTAAGATAACAGTATAATTCCACATCTTTCCTGCTAAGAGGTTTGCATCTAAGTGACTTACTTAGGAAGCTATATTAAATATGCTCCTGTCCCTACTATATATTTAAGAAAGCAGTAACAAGGACCTTTTATGTGCTGATTTTGGATAGCAATCACTGCACTACATTACTCAAGAGGGCAGCTTTACAATAACTGGCACATTGAGCTTGTGAACATATGTAGAGCTCATCTTGCTCAAAGGCAAAACAAATACAATCTGACAGAAACCACCCAAACAGCATTATGATTTTGAAAGAGGCTTCATGACAGACAGCTGTTAGTATTCAGTTTTCTAAAAGCAAAGAATTTTGGCTTCCTCATACAAACAAAATGGTGCTGTTATACAGAGTTTGTGTGTGCGTGTTTCTTTGTAAATGATTATTACAGTGGAAGAGACTCATGACAGCCCCACATGTTCCTAGAACAATCATTTTTTAAAAATTTCTTTATTGGGGGATTAATGTTTTACAGCCAACAGTAAATACAATAGTTTTTACATGCATAACATTTTTTATTTTCCCACACAACAATACACCCCCCACTAGGTCCTCTGTCATACTTTTCCAGAACCTGTACTCTCCCCCCCCAGGCCCTCCAATAACCACCGTCTTTGACTTTGGTGCAATACATGAACTCCAGTCCAGGTTCTGCTTAGTGTTTCTCTTCTGATCTTATTTTTCAGCCTGAGAGTGAGATCATCCCATATTCATCCTTCTGTTTCTGACTTATTTCACTTAACATGATTTCTTCAAGCTCCATTCCAAGATGGGCTGAAAAGGGTGAAATCATCACATTTTTACTCTGAAAATGTCTAATAGTTCTAGCTTATCTATCTCTTCATTTAGCTCCCTTGTTTCTTTATTGATTTTCTGTCTGGATGATCTGTCAAGTTGAGACAGTGTGGTGTTTAAGTCCCCTACTATGACTATGTTGCTGTTAACATATTGCTGTAGCTCTTTCTGTTAACATATTGCTGTAGATGTTTGATGTATATAGATGGTCTCTCCTTGGGTGCATAGATGTTGATAATCATTAAATCCTCTTGATTGATTGATCCTCTGAGTACTAAGTAATGTCTGTCACTATCTTTTTAAATTTTATTTATTTTAAGGTCTGTCATGTCAGATATGAGCATAGCTGTTCCTGCCCCTTTTTTGTGGTCCATTGGCTTGTATGGTAGTTTTCCATCCTTTCACTTTGATTCTGTGTTTGTTTTGTTGAGTTAGGTGGATTCCTGCAGACAACATATGGTTGGGTTATGTTTTCTGATCCATCTTCCTACTCTGTGCCTTTTAATAGGTGAATCCAGGCCATTGACATTTATTGATATTATAGATTGAAGGTATTTTA
Source organism: Erinaceus europaeus (assembly GCF_950295315.1). Classification (NCBI taxonomy): domain Eukaryota; kingdom Metazoa; phylum Chordata; class Mammalia; order Eulipotyphla; family Erinaceidae; genus Erinaceus; species Erinaceus europaeus. The sequence continues at coordinate 7,147,555 of NC_080168.1, forward strand.
ATACCATTATTATAGATTTTCAGAGAGTTCTGATATATGGCATGATTATGATGATCTGACTATTTATAGGAGACCTTTCAGAACTTTCAGAGCAGGCTTGGTGATAGTTGATTCCTTCAACTCTTGCTTGTCTGAGAAGGTTTTGATGCTTCTGTCTAGTCTGAATGGCAGTATATCAGGATACACAACTGTGAACTCTTTAATTACCTTGCTTAGACACAAGTCAATCCAGGCAAGAGTGATCAGTGGACTGAAAAGTACTGAGAGAAGGACCACTGATCACTCTTGCCTGGATTGACTTGTGTCTAAGCAAGGTAATTAAAGAGTTCACAGTTGTGGAAATGAACAGTTGTTTCAATGTTATCTCAACCACTGAGTTGAAGCACAGTGGCTGTTAAAGCCTCTTTTGTTCTTTTTCTTTTGTAGAATGGTAGCCTGAGGGCTTTTTACCTTTAAGTAGGTTTTTTAGCTTAATCGCTCACTCAGTTGCATTTGGTGTATCTTAGGGGGAGTCCTCTCCTCCCTTCAGCAGTCTTTTTGTTGGTAAAACAGACTGGAGGTGGTTCCTCAACTGGCAAACTGCCAGACTGTTACCAGCTGTTCGGGAGTAGACATAGGCTTTATCCGGAGGAATCACTCCTTAGGTTCCTCTCTGTCCACGAGCCACATGCGTTTTCACTCACCAGTGACTTGGTGGGCCCCCAAAGTAGTCCCGGTCTCTCTCGTCTTGTTGCAGTCTCAGGTGATCTTTGATGTTCCTTGTTCTTTAGAGAACTTTGTCCGCTGGGTAGAGCTGGAGGTCTTGGCAGAGTTGTGGTCTCTGGATGCTGTGGTGGTTTGACTGGTTCCCAAAACAGTTCTGGTCCTCAGAACAATTACTGTGTAAAAAGAGAGAATTATAAATAAATAATATTGATAGTAAAGGCCAATTCTATAGAAAAAAATTTGAAAGGATTTTTGACAATCAGGGGATTAGCTTCCCTACTTTTGACAGCCATTTGCTCAGATTAGTGCTTAGCTTCCTAGAGATCACTGCAAGTTCCTGTGATGCTCATTATAAGTTTCAGTCCCAGCTCTCTCATGGGCTCATTATGTTTCACTCATCACTCAATTGTTTGCACTTTGCCACTCTTCTAATTTACAGTCCTTAGAATTCCACCAGCTCATATAGTTTGCTTTCACTCAACTCACCAGTAAAGTTTTAGAATTAATGTTTGATGATAACAGCAAGGGTTGGAAAGGTAGACTCTGGCTTTGTATGTACCACAGTGATGCTCTGGCTCTCTCTCTCTCCTTCTCTACCTCCTCCTTCTTCTCCTCTCTATCATTAATAAATAAATGCAATAGGGACCAGGCGGTGGAGCACCTGGTTAAGCACACATATTACAGTACACAAGGATCTGGGTTCAAGACACCTGCAGGGGGAAGTTTCATGGGTAGTGAAGCAGGGCTGCAGGTGTCTCTCTGTTTCTCTCCCTCTCTATCTCCCCCTCCTCTCTCAATTTCTGTCTCTATCTAGTAAATATGGTAAGGCCAGCAAGAATCCACGTTATGGCTGTGATGGGCAGGCTGGTACCACTTCTGCCCTGGCGCTTTGAGCTGGTCCTGAAGAAGTCATTCCAGAGCACCAGTGTAGCACTCTGATGTGTATGCTGTCAGGGGATTGGACTCCGGTTCCTGCCCATGAAGTCTTGCATTTTTCCACTGAGGAAAAAAATCTCTTGGGACACCCATAATTTTGACCTTCATTTCCTCAAGGTCATTTTGCATCCTACTTACAGCAGCAATAATGGGAAAATAGTTCCTATGGGTTTGGTAGTGGGAAAATGACCATGCACAGCAGAAACAGAAATCATTCTCCCACGGTCAGGTGGTGGCACATGATTGTGCTCACACATTACCTTGCATGTGCTGGGGTTCACATCTCTGTCCACCACCTGCAGGGGGGGAATCTTCTTGAGTGGTGAAGCAGTGCCACAGTTTTCTCTCTTTTTCTCCTATCTCCCTTCCCCCTCTAAATTTCTGTTTGTCATAACAAGTGATATAATAATAATAATAACAATAATGTCATCCTCCCTTTTTCTTGGATCCTCTTCTCCAATTTATTCAAAGGTGCGTCCAATCTCCTCCTTTGACATCCATTCCTCAAAGTTCTGTCTGATTGTTCTCCTTGATTTTTTTTGTTTATTATATTTATTTATTTGATAGAGACAGCCAGAAATTGAGAGGAAGGGGGAAATAGAAAGTGAGAGAGACAGAGAGACACCTGTTTCCCTGATTCACCACTCTCAAAGATATCCCCCTGCAGGTGAGGATTAGGGTCTTGAACCCAGATCCTTGTACATTGTAACATGTGCTCAACCAGGTGTGTCACCACCTGGCCACCTGATTGTTTTCTGTCAAGCTCTCAGTGGATCTTGCCAAAACTTATTACAAGTATTTTATGCATTTTTCTTTTTGATCATTTACTTGCTTGATTACCTCTCTGTCTGCTTACCCAACCTGCCAGGGTCCAGTCTGTCTAGCTTCCTCAGTAAGCCCAACACTGGTGATATGCAGTACTTGATCTACTGTGGGAGCTCTACTTGGAGGTCCTGAATGAATGAGTAGGTTATTTTGGAAGGGCAAGCTGACAGCCACAACACACTGTTGTAGAGACCAATCAATGATGACATATGACTTGAGGCTCCTGAAAATCAAGTTTCTTTGATCAGATTTGAAAATAATAGACAATGCAGGACATGAATCATCTCTTATTTTTTAATCCCATCCCTTTGAAGGACTGTCCCATACAAAAGGTGTTGACTTTTCCAATGTGCTCAGCTTAGAAGACGTTTTCCTAAGTGGGCTTACCCTGGGGAAATCAGGTATACTTTCTTTCTATTTTCTGGGTCATCCTATTAGATCTGAGATACCTCTGAGCTGCCTCACTGGCTGGTTGACCTAGAAGTGGACTGGAAATTCTGTGACTCATTGGATTTTGATTCCTTTGGATTGGAGTCTCTTCATTTGGATCTTTCATAGCATCTCAGGATATCACCAAGTCCAGAAAAGACTGTGCTCCTTGTCTGTGCACAGCCCCATGGACACAATGGAGAAGTAGACTTATTTAAGATGGACTCATCATGGCCATGAGCTCTGCAGCTTGGGAGGCTACAGCAGTGGGCAACAAATGGTACAAGTGGTGGCTATTTCTGTGGAATTCAGACTGCCTCGGTTCAAACTCCATCAGTATCACTGAGTGGTGGTGTGACTTTGGGGAGTGACTCGTATTATCTAAATAATTACTCACCCATATTGATGAGATGCCATTCTCATAGAAGTCCCATCTCTCTGTGAACTTCTGAAACCAAAAGGCATTTTCCACACTCAGACATGCTGAGAAGTCATCTGACATCAATGGTTTACATGAACGTTTTTCTTTCTTGGGAAATACTAATGTTCAGGTTTAATATTGTTTATAATCAGCCGAGAAGCAAGACTGCTTCTAGTGAAAGATATTTGGCACCATGTCCAGGCTTAGGGGCATGCTGGGATCCAGATGGCTCAGGTCTCTAACAAGGCAGCAGGTGTACAGGTAAGTAGGATTAGGCTGGACTGGGGCCAGACGCATGGCTTTTTCCTTTATGTTGTTTTCTTAGCTTAATCCACTCAGTTTTTCTTTTCTTAAGCAAATGTGATCATAAATACTAGCTGAGTAGTGCAAATGTAACTGAGCCCATACGGTGGAATATTTATTTTCTTATTAAGCAAATACTGTTATTTTAAACAGTGAGTATCTGTTGAAAATACATTTTAATGTGACTAAGGAAAGGGCAAATGTTCTTTTCAGAATAAGACTGGCACCATTCTTTTCCACCTGTTTCCACTATTTTACCACGGTCTAGTATTTCTACGTTAAAATATTCAGTTCCACACATTTTTGAACCAGTTGTAAATTTAAATAGTGAGATCTAAATAAAAATCTCCAGGATTAAGATAATGATTTAGTTCTTGGCTGGCTTATCTAACTCAGGTTCAAGTTAACTACAGACTAAATGAACCACATCACCAAATATTAGTTAATATTCTCTTGGGTGGAGCTGTCTAAGGGAATGGCACAAATGCAGATGAACTGGTTCTTAAATTCCCTTATTTTACATGTTCACGTGACACCTTATAAAGATCTCTTATGGCCTTCAACTAAGTCAAAACAGAAATTTCAGTGTATCCTTTGCTGATAGATGGGATTAATTATATATGTTAGTGTGACTACTAAGCTAAACATTTGAATTGATAATTTGGATTTTGTGGGCTTCTGTCTAAATCCTGATGAGTTGTATTATAAGACTGATATCATCAGGATTCTTATCAAGATTTCTGCTTGAACTTGGACTGGAGTTGGTGTGTTGCACCAAAGTAAAAGACACTGGGGTGGCGGGGGAGGGTTCAGGGCCTGGAACATGATGGCAGAGGAGCACCTAGTGGGGACTGAATTGTTATGTGGCAAACTGGGAAATGTCATGCATGTACAAACGATTGTGTGTTGTTGTCAACCATTAATACCCCAGTAAAGAAAAAAAAATTCTGTGCAACATTTTTTTTCCCTTCCTTGGGAAACTTAATTTTCTTTTCTTCTTTTGTAATTTTAAAAATTTTATTAGTGATTTACTATTGACTTACAAAATTACATGTCAACAGGGCTATAATTCCACAGCATTCCTATCGCCAGAGTTCTGAGAAGTCTCCCAACTGCAAGCCACCACAGTTCCCCCAAGGTTGTAGACATGGGCCGGCCATCATCTCTACAACTGTCTGTCTACATGTGTACATGATTTCTCTTTCTCTTTCAGGTCCAGTCCTCTCTCCCCCTCCAAGCCACACATAACCCTATGACTACATCCAGATAGCTTTTTCCTTTTTGTCTATTCTCTCTGGGACCTGATGGAGCTGGAGTTCAGAGCTCTCCTATCCTCTTCCTCTAATCACTTCTCCCCCACTGGGAGTATGGATCAGGATTGTTTTTGGGGTGCAGAAGGTAGGAGCTTTGGATTCCATAATTGCTTCTCTACTGGACATGGGCATTAGCAGGTTGATCCATACCCCCAGTCTGGAAAACTTAATTTTCCATTAAGATATACACAAGTAAGTGCACACATCTTAACAAGTGTGGTAGCTTTAAGTTCTTGTTTATTAAACAATTTGTCCTGCATTCCATCTTACCAACTTTCAGCCACCAGGTTACAGATGTTACTGTGACACCATCCTGACTTCAATGTCTGGGCTTGGTTTCTATCTGCCACCATACAGTTGTTCCCCTTCACTCAATTTACCTGCCCCCTTTTCTTTATACAGCCCACCCTCCCCCTCCCTCCATGGGTAACCATCATTTAAACTTTGTCCTTTTAAAAAATTGCTTATTTATTTTGGACAGAGACAGAAAGAAGTTGAGAGGGAAGAGGGTATAGAGAGGGAGAGACAGATACTTACAGCCCTGTTTCACTGCTTATGAAGCTGCCACCTTTGAGTGGAGGTTGGGCACTTGAACTCAGTTTCCTGTGCACTATAACATGCATGCTCTACTGGGTACAGCACCACCCAGCCCCTGTCACTTTAATATTTATTTATTCATTCCCTTTTGTTGCCCTTGTTGTTTTATTGTTGTAGTTATTATTGATGTTGTTGTTGTTGGATAGGACAGAGAGAAATGGAGAGAGGAGGGGAAGACAGAGAGGAGGAGAGAAAGATAGACACCTGCAGACTTGCTTCACTGCTTGTGAAGCGACTCCCTTGTAGGTGGGGAGCCAGGACTCGAACTGGGATCCTTACGCCGGTCCTTGCGCTCTGAGCCACCTGCACTTAACCCACTGCGCTACCGCTGGCTCCCACTGTCACTTCGTTCTTATAATCTCAGATCTCATTTCTGTTTTGTCTTGTTTATTCATCCATTTACTTCATTTTTATCTTATTTTTCTATTTTCTTAACCCTAGTTGACAATATTCCATGATTTTAGGAGGACAGTTTCATACACATATATCTGTTGGTTTGTTGGAGATGGCATGGTGTATATTTGCACAGAAAAAGTTGCAAGATTCATTACATCTCTGACAGCCTAATATACACAAGTATGTGTGCGCACACATGTGTGTCTGACCCATCGCACTCCATGGCCTTGTTTCTTTGCCTTCCGTTCATGAGTGAAATCACAGTACTTACCTTTCTCTGTCTGACTTATTTTACTACCTTTTAGGTTCATCGTCGTCGTTGCAAATGGCAAAACTCCATTCCTTTTTCTAGCTGGATATGTGGACTTGCCTTCTTGCTAACACTCATTTACAAGCCCCAAATCAATGGTTATGGCCATCTGCAGACATGTGCAGAGAGACATAAGCACTGAGTCCCCTGAGGCTCATGTCCCCAGTCACAGAAAACAAGTTGACACCCTATCTCTTTTCTCAGTGCTCCAGCTATATCAAGTGTCCTTTCTTGTGTCTATTGGTGCCATTGTTTTCCACATTTTTGTGCCTTTTATTGGTGGTTTTGATGTCTAAACCACCCCCCCCCCATTCAATGTGGTACAAAGTGTAGCACTGTGTTCCTAGGGTCACATCACGGCTGTGATATGCCTTCCAGAGAAAAGCTCAAGACAGAGATTCTTCCTTCCAGTATTAGTTAGGTTTCTTTCTTTTTTTTTTTTTAAATCTTGATTATTTATGATTTTTTTTGGGGGGGTAGAGACAGAGAGAAATTGAAAGGCAGGGGGAAATAGAGAGGGAGAGGGGACAGAGAGATACCCTCAGCACTGCTTCACTGCTTGTGAAGCTTTCCCCTGCAGGTGGGGACTGGAGGCTGGAACAAGGGTCTTTATGCATTGTAACATGCTCTCAACCAGGTGCACTGTCACCTGGCCCCACATCAGTTATATTTCTATTGGCTCTGACTATAGTGTATAGAATCACAAGATTTATTAAATTTGTCTTCAGTTTTTTTAAACAATTTTAAAAATATTTATTTATTTTCACTTTTGTTGCCTTTGTTGTTTTTCATTGTTGTAATTATTATTGTTGTTGTTGGATAGGACAGAGAGAAATGGAGAGAGGAGGGGAAGACAGAGAGTAGGAAACAAAGACAGACACCTGCTGACCTGCTTCACCGCCTGTGAAGCGACTCCCCTGCAGGTGGGGAGCCGGGGGCTCGAACAGGGATCATTGTGCTTTGCGCCATGCCATGTGCACTTAACCCGATGTGCCACCTCCCGACTCCCTTGTCTTCAGTTTTTAAACTGAACATATCAAATGGATTAGCTAATGAAAAATTCGAGATCAGAGGCTTACAGGAATACAACCCTCTATTTCTCCTAGAGTAAATATTTGCAAATTCAATGGCCATAGTGATTTTCTAGAACACAACTTGTCAACAATGACCTACTCTATATAGGATACAGATCCTTGATTTCACTGATATCCCCTAGAAATTTTTATTTTAATTTTTTCTATTATTCTTCTTTTTTAAATTTTTATTTGTCAAAAGGAAACACTGACAAAAACCATAGGTTAAGAGGGGTACAACTTTACACAATTCACATCACCAGAACTCTGTATCCCATCCCCTCCCCTGATAGCTTTCCTATTCTTTATCCCTTTGGGACTGTGGACCCAGGGTCATTGTGGGATGCAGAAGGTGGAAGGTCTGGCTTCTGTAATTGCTTCGCCGCTGAACATGGGCGTTGGCAGGTCGAGTCATACTCCCAGCCTGCCTCTCTCTTTCCCTACTGGGGCAGAGCTCTGGGGAAGCAGAGCTCCAGGACACACTGGTGGGGTCGTCTGCCCAGCGAAGTCCAGTTGACATCATGGTAGCATCTGGAACCTGGTGGCTGAAATTAGAGTTAACATATAAAGCCAAACAAATAATCTAATCATGAACCTAAAGGCTAGAATATTGCAGATGAAGATTTGGGGGTCTCTATTTTGAAGATAGCTAGTAGGCCTATTTTAGTCATATTACAAAGGCACTATAAATTTTTAATGATTAGTTGTACAAAGCTAACGTAGAAACAAAAGGAAACAGTGAGTTCTCATTGGCCTAATGAAAGAATGTCTATAGAGTTTCAGCCAAACTCCATCTAAAACCATTCTGAAGTTTTTCAGGCTCAGAGAATATGCCTTCATAGTTTCTCATATCTTCTTCCTTATTAAAATAGATAGTAAGTTATGTTGGTGATCAGAGAAGCAGAGAAATTCAGTGACTGCAAGCCCTTCAAACCCATCAGTCCGTCTTCTCTTTTATAGGTGAGAAATGTGAAGTCTAGCTAGGAGAAGGTATTGCCATGGCCCAGAATTCCATCTGTCCTGCTGCCTTCATTGAATAAATATGAGTCAAGTTGAGGAAAGGAGGACATAATATAGCACTATATAAGTTCAACCCTAAAATCAATATAATAAGATAAATTCTATGTTATCAGCAGTGTGTGTACTTCACTGATAGCCATGAGACACATTAGTTTCTAAGATACTTTAGAACTCTCACTGAAAGTACAGTTCTGGTGGCCGGGCAGTGGTATACTGGGTTAAGCGCACATAGTTCAAAATGCAGGAACTGGCTCAGGGATCCTGGTTTGAGTCCTCAGTGTCCCGCCTGCAGGGGGTGGGGGGTGCTTCACAAGCGGTGAAGCAGGTCTTCAGGTATCTATCTTTTTCTCCCCTCTCTGTCTTCCCTTCCTCTCTCAATTTCTCTCTATTCAAAAATAACAGCAACAACAACAAAACATGCAAAAAATGGCCGCCAGGAGCAGTGGATTTGTAGCACAGGCACCAAGCCCCAGGGATAACACTGGAGGCAAAAAAAAAAAAAGAGAAAAAACACAGTTCTAACTAATCAATAATGATATACCACAGAGAAATCATCTGAGTAGATGTTTGTCATATTGCTTTGCATCTGTATGAAGAACACGTCTGCATTCATGAAGAGTTATTGGATCCAGGTTAGCCCAGAAAATACTGCAGGAAGCTCAGATTATCATATCATGAGCAGAGAACTGAATTTTTTTCTTTACCATCTTAGAGTAAATCAGACTGACTAAAATGTTGCTTTTGACCTTCAGGACACAGACATTTGAACTATTATTTTTTTTAATTGTACATCCTGAAATATAATAATCCAGTATCTCAGTAGTTATTAAGCAGTTTAATCAAAGTCAATGCTGAAAATTTTTGTTATATTTGTGGATGAAATTACATGTAACTGTTTGTTAAAACTGAGAGAAAGATGTTGCCACAGTCTTGAGAGAAATAGAAAGTACTGGGATATTCGAGTAATGTCTCATTATTCATTTATAAACATGATGCCGCCCACTCACCCATCAACACTACTTCAGTTGTGAGTTGTTTTTATGTATAATCAATAGCATTTCTCCCCGGTCATAAACTTTATTTTCATGAAAAATAAAGTTTCACTGTTATTTTAACTTTGGAAAATAAAATGATTAGGAAGAAAATAACTTATTCATAATTCTACCACTTAGAGATGAGCATTTGGCATTTGAAGGTCTTTTTATCATTTGTGTCTGTATGGCAAATGTGTGACAAATATCTCCTTCTTGTAATCTGCACCAACTATCCTTAACCTTTATCCTGGAACCTGTGGAGGTACTACGCTTTATGGGTTAAAGGAACTCTGTGGGTATGATTAAATGAAGGTTGCATTAATATAGGAGCATTATGCTGGTATATCTGCGGGGGTGGGCAGGTGGGCAATATAATCACAAGAGTCTCTTACAAGGGGAAGAAGGTGGCAGGAGAGTCAGAGTTAGAGAAAGCAATATAATGACAGAAGCAAATGAGGATGGAAGAGTGTCACAGATATGCAAATAAAATTTGACTCAGTCTCGGTACTTCATGAGTAGCTGTGGATATGGCCATTACCTGAAAGGACTGTAATCTTCTTTGGAAAACTCTGAATGCAGACTTCCTTCTAAAATGACCAAAATGTACTCATTTGCCTGTAACTCATACTCTCTTGAAGATAGATTTTGCTCCATAAATAGATTTCATTGACCTCTTCCAACTATTAGCTTATTCAGTTAATTACATTCCATTTGGCTCTTGGACCCGCTGAGCAGGAGGCAGATGACTGGACTCCCTGGCAGCAGGTAGTCTGCTTGGAAATGTGACTCAGAATCTTCACAAGGGAGGCACAACAGCTTCATCAAGTTCTCTGAGCTGCTTGGAGGCTTTGTAATTGATGTCCCTGTGGGGAGGACGGCCTTTGTGGCAGGACTGCATCTGATGAGAGTGGCCTGGTGTTAATTGAAACCTTTTGAAGCTGCTTCCATCTCCTGACCAGAAATGCAGTTTAAGTGTGCTATTCAAAAGGGAGATTTACAGCATCATATTTCCTATGGTAGAGAACTTTGCAGTTAAGTTCGCCCCTATTTACAGCATAAATCCTAGGCTGCTTCTCAGCAGAGACAGGAGGGAGGAACTCACCCAGGACAGAAGTGTGATGCACTGTGGACAGGGTGTTTGGCTGTGAGAGAAGGGTTGAAATTTCTAGGTATAGCCTGACACTCCATGTGTGCTGTGGAGCATTCCTGTCAGATTTACTATCTAACCGAGCACCTGAAGACTGTTTCCGGTAAGCTGTCTGAATATTCCTCAAGCATAGCTGGGTTTTGGGCAACAGCCCACAGGTTGTCAAAGTTCCTGGATATTTAATGTCTTAACTTTTGATATGGAAGAGGCTATCAGTAAGCTATTGATAAACAACAAACATATGCTGAGTTTAAAACTACTATCTTCAGATTCAGTAACTGCACCATGTGTTTAAAGCTACTTAATCATTTATACCATTGCTTGTTCTGCTTCTTGCCAAAATCTATCCATTTGTATCTGCAGTTCTTGATGTTTTATAAACCTTGTTATTAAAAGGATCTTGGCCCCAAGGAGAGGGCCTTTAAATAGCCTACTCTCACTCCTCTCTGGTGGCGTGGGTTCCAGGAGGAACACGTCCAGGCTCTCTGTTAGACAGAACTCTAGTCTCTGAGTAATCTTTTGGTTATCCAGTATTTCTGGCCACAACACATGTGTAAGGGCAGGGAGTGAGAATGAACCTTAACACAACTTTTTCTTCCTTTTTAAAAAATATTAAATTTGGGAGTCTGGCGGCAGCGCAGAGGGTTAAGCGCAGGTAGTGCAAAAGTGTAAGGATGCCAGTTTGAGCCCCAGGCTCCCACCTGCAGGGGAGTCCCTTCACAAGCGGTGAAGCAGGTCTGCAGGTGTCTATCTTTCTCTCTCCCTCTCTGTCTTCCCCTCCTTTCTCCATTTCTCTCTGTCCTATGTAACAACAATGACATCAATAATAACTACAACAATAAAACAGCAAGGGCAACAAAAGGGAATAAATGAATATTTTAAAATATTAAATTTATTTTATTATGTATATTTTAAACACACACACAGAGAAAGAGAGAGAGAGAACTGAGCACTGCAGCACAGCTCAGCTCTGGCTTACAGTGGTGCTGGGGATTGAACTTGATTATCTCAGAGTCTCAGGCATAAAAGTCTTTTACATGACCATTTTACTGTCTCCCCTACAGATGGGGACTAGGAGCTTGTACCTGGGTCCTTGTACATTGTAATGTGTGTTCTCAACTGTTTGGGAATCTCAGGACTCCCTGAATAGGGCCGCAGCTGATGGGGTGGCCTGTTAGTGACTAAAGAGTCATCATTAAAGTATGCCAGTCTCTTGCCTGTATTCAGCTTTTGCAGCCCTTGCTTTGACAAGATTAGCTTTGGAGTGAGTGAGGGAAGTGTAATAGGAAGTAGGTGAGGAGGGTATCTAAGTCTAAGTAGACACTATTTCATTGTGAACTTTATACTGACTCACTGCAGACTATTGTGCACTTTTGCTTTCAGGTATATATTTTGCTCTAATTTATGGATACATGTGAACATATGTTCTATCTCATGGGACCTGGTCTATATCTCAGTTTTGGGACTTTGTTAGGAAGTGAACCACCTGGAATGGAATTAGAGAAGCCTATTAAAGGACAGATCTCACCCAAGTAATGAGGCTGAAGGGCTGGCATTCCATGCCTGATATCTCTGGACACAGTCAGAAGTGAAGCATGCTGAGGTGGTACTCATTGTATTGATTAGGTTGGGATTGGTGGATGTAATATCACTTGGTGTGAATTGAGAGAAGCATGCAGGAAAATGAGGCTCACCCCAGGGGTTCCAGGACTAGGGGAAATATAGGCTCTATAGAAAAAGCAGGAGGTTCCTGCTGTCTTAGGGTTTAAGAAGGCAATAGATAGTTATTGCTATAATCATATTATTTGGCAATTGGTTAACTTAGAAAAATCCATTTGTTAGAATTTGCTGTATCACACACAACATCACCATAATTTATATCCTTTGACATTCCTTTGACATTATTTGTATATAGCTGTGCAACCAGTTGCTTCTGTTCTCCCTGGTCTAAGCTTTTAAGAAAGTCAACATATCAAAGACTCAGCCTATGGTCTATGCATTAAAAAGTTTGAGACATTCAATCAATTTTCCCCTCTCATATTAATTAAATAGTGATTTATAGGACTACAAATTAATAGGAGTGTACATAATCACCATTCCTACCACCAAAAGACTATGTCCCATCCCCAACCGCCCCCCTCTCCCCCAGTGAAGCCAAACTTCTGCCCTCGCCCTTAACCCAGAGATTTTTTGCTTTGGTGTCCTACTCCAAGTTCAGTCAAATCCTGCTTTGAATTTTCCTTTCTATTCTTCTTTCTCAACTTCTGTTTAGCTCACACTTTCCCACACTATGCTTTAGTTCTGTGAGCAGAGGTGTCTTTTTACTATTAGACAACATTTTTGTGAAGAAACTGAACTTCAGCCTTGTCTAAATATCCCTATCTTTTTTTTTGCCATCAGGATTCTTGTTTAGACTCTGTGCCTATACTACCATTCACAGTGGAATTTTTTTTTTTAAGACAGAAAGTGAGAGGCATAGATGGAGAGAGAGAAAGAAGGAAACCGATAGAGCAGAGACACCATAGCACAACTTCATTAGTTCCCCTGTAGGTGCTCTAGTGTGACATGGCCAGGGTCTCAAACTCAGGCCCTGAAATGTAGGAAAGCATGCACTGTCTCTGGTGAACCATCTCTTCACCCCATCTTCACTTCTTAGACCATCTTATCCTATTTTCCCAATCTCAAACTTCCTTCTATCTGTCCCACCCCCGAATTATAGCTTTCCAGGTCTGCTTTCTTGTTTAGGGTCTTTGTTTAGGAAATTACATTTAAGTCAGAGGCTGAACTATGGTTTCCTTCATCTGGTTCTTAGACATATTGTGTTTTGTTTTCAACATTTACAAACAAAAATTGAGCACATTTCCAGTATTTATGAATCAGGATATTTTGCATTAAATGCAGATTAGAACCTCCTGGAAGATAGGGCATGTGGCAATGCAATGTCTCCTTTTTGTGCCTAGTGTCACATAGGCAATGGTTGTAGGAGGCTGGAACAGCAGTAGAGAGACCCTGTATTGACATCAGGGACACTAACTGGCCTTGTGATTCAGGACAAAATCTCCTCACCCCTATCAAGATATATAAACAAGGAAATTGAACACTTTAGCCACAGAACCTTCTGCTGGCACAACAACAAAAGAATATTTAATGTGGAAACTGAGAAATACACAGACATCAATGTCAGAAAACCCAAATGACTAGATAGACACATATCTAGAAAAAAATGACAGAGATAGAGTTAAGAAAACTCACCATGAAATCACTTCAAGAAGCTGACGTTAAGATTCAAGAACTCAGTGATCATTTTACAAACTCCAGAGTTTCAGGGCCTAAAGGACAGCATTAAGGCAGTTCAGGTTGAGATAAGAGGTTTCAGAAGTAGTCTTACTCAGGTGGAAGAGAGAATATCAACACTAGAAGACACAACTACCACACTCTATGAATTTAAAACTCTTGGAGAATAAAGGCCTAGGGAAAAATGAAGCACTTTTCTTTGAAATAGCAGACTCCATCGAAAGATGAACATCAGAGTTATTGGGATTCCTGAGGAGGAAGAGAGGAAGAGAACATATTCAAAGAAATTTTAGTGGTAATGGCTGTGGGTTTTTCTGGTTGAGGTAGGCAAATGTTTGTTATCCAGAAGCCCTACTCATTAAACTACTTGTCTGTTCTTGAAAGATAGTTCAACAGATGACTTAAAAAAAAAAAACAGATGTGTAGAAGTCAAATATAATTGGTCGATCAAAGCACCACTGAGAGACATTACACACTCTTTGTAGTTCAGTATATTTAAACATATGCTCTGGGGGCCTAGGTAGTGTTGTACCTGGTAGAACACACACATAACTATGTGCAAGGACCTGGGTCCAAGTCCCCAGTTCTCTACCTGCATAGAGGAATTTTCATGAATGATGAAGCATTGCTGCAGGTGTCTCTCTCTCTCTCTCTCTCTCACTCTATTTTCCCTTCCCTTCTCAATTTCTCTTTGTCCTTTCAAATCAAAGAAATAAAAGAGAACAAAAAGGAAGTAAAATGGCCTTAGACACAGTAAATTTGTAGTGTAGGAACTAGACTCTGTAATCTTACAATCTTGTAACCCACTATTAATCACAAGTATAATAATAAAAAAAAGGTAAAAAGGGTTATTGGTATTAGAATGTGACTGTTATAAACCAGGAAGCAGAAATGTTCTCTTGACTAGAAGTTCAGGAATTGAGGGAATTTTGAGATTTCCAACCCCTAAATAAATAATATCTGAACATATTCGCCCAAGTTTACTTGAGAGCCTAACACTTTATCCTCTGCGTGCCCCCCTCCTTTGCAACCAAATCTAGTGTCTCTGCACACAGCCCATCTTAACACTGAGCCTATGGTACTGACTAGGGGAGTCTGGGCTTTGTTCATGTTACTCTGCCACAGGATGGTAAAGACAAGACAACTCACTATCAGTGAAATATATCAACAGCAGTGGACACTGAAGACAGTCATGATCGCATCTGTGCCCGTAGCCAAAGCAGCTTTTTGTTCTAAACTTGTTACAGTTTCATCTGCAAAGCGATGACAATTATAATGTGAAAAACTGCATGTCTTGATGGTTTAACACAGTAACTAGATAGTTTGAGTAGAAGTTAATTGAATTAATTACATTTAATTGCTCAGACTCTTCATAAAGACACCACACCAGCCACTGCACACACATCAGTGTGATTATTCAACAACTAAGTAAAGTCACTGCTTCCATTTCTTGGCCAAGTCCACTGACCTGATGCAGAGTCTTTTGAGAGTCTTAATTGGGCATCTTGCCAGAGCTCTCCATTGGGAGGGAAGACTCAGTCTACGAAGGCCCTAGAGTTCTCATCTTTTGGGAGTCAAACAACTACTTCTTGAATTTATATCTCACACATTCTATTTTGCAATGGTATTAAGCTCATTTGTGGTCTGATTTGGTGAATATTTCAAAGAACTGGAATTTTCGGAATGTGAGGACATGTTCGCAGGTAACAGGAAACTCACAGCTTTTATCTTGCCCCTAAAGAGAGCAGAATAAGAAGATGAATGAGCCCTTATACAAAACATTTATGATTTTCCCAGTCACCAGAGTATGCCTAAAGTGTCAAAAACTCGATATATGTAATTGTTTAGTAATTGGTTCAACAATTACACAAGAATATGTTATCAGAATTGACCTTTAAATCAAGTTCAATGAATAGTGCTGATCAAACTAAAATTCAAGACTGTCTGAGGCAGATTCTGTACATCTGAAGTGTAGTTTGATATTGGAAGAATGCCTCAGGCATTTTCACACCAAAGCTTTTATAGCTGAAATGAAACAGACATTCAAGGCAATTAGTTTATAATCTAGACCAATCCACAGCCACTGATTACCCATCATTCCTGAACAATCAAGGACAGAAAGGAGGAGTTATTGACCCTACAGTGATAATAATAGCGCCATGTAGAATGCTGACATCAACCAGGATTAATAGTTCTCTAGAAGAAGTCCAAAGAAAAAATTTAATGCTATTGCTCCTCCCCCATTCCTCCCCTTTTGTCTTCACATTGTGGTTAGATAAGGCTATAATTTCACTGAACAGCATTTAGTGGCTTTCATTTGGGGAAATGCAGCTACTTCCTCTCTTGAGAGGAAGAACAGTAGCTCCATATGACCATACATTGGATTATATGGTTTTATAATGTAGAGCTAATTACAATTACTATGTTTCATTTTTTCTTTTTATGGAAGAGTAAACTCGGGCACAAGACACAAAAATAATGTTTCTAAAGCCATATCCTCTGAAAGAAACCCCTTATTTATTTAATTATTATTGGATAGAGACAGGGAAAAATTGAGAGGGGAGAGGGAGATAGATAAAGGGAAAGAAACAGAGGGACACTTGTAGCCCTGCTTCATCACTTGTCAAACTTTCCCCTGTAGGTGGGAACCAGGGGCTTGAACCCAGTTCCTTGCACACTGTAATGTAAACTCTTAACCAGGTGCATAACCACCTGCCCCCCTAAAGTTCAAATGCTTTGTGAAGAATGAAGTTAGGATATTAGTTGCCTGAGTCCAGGAATTGCCTTCTTAATCCCTTTGTTTGTTTGACATATGTTTATTTTAATAACATGTAGTTTTGGCTCTTGATAACTGAATTTTCCTGTCTGTAACATGAATAGAGTAACATTTCTAATACTAATTGTCTAATCACAGATCTAAGCATGAATGCTTAGAAATACTTGACACTGTCACTATTCTGTAAAATGCATGTTCACTATAATTAAAGTTTTTAAATAAATGATGTATTGTGTCTAGTTGGCTCAAAAGTCACTTCAAAAATTGGTTCTTGATAAGTTTTTGAAAGGAAAGTATCTGAATTCAGCAAAAACTCAAAGAAATAATATAGTGATATGTTAACTTATTAGTTACACTCTAAAAATATAAGAAAAAAAAGACTACACAGACTCACAGTAGACTTTTAGCAGGAACCATGGAGGTCAGGATAGAGTGGGGCAACATATACAAGGCTGGTAGTCGGTGGTAGTGCAGCGGGTTAAGTGCAGGTGGCACAAGGCTCAAGGATGAGCATAAGGATCCCAGTTCGAGCCCCCACTTCCCCACCTGTGGGGGAGTTGCTTCACAAACGGTGAAGCAGGTCTGCAGGTGTCTTTTTCTTCCCCTGTCTTCCCCTCCTCTCTCCATTTCTCTCAGTTCTCTCCAACAACGACAACAACAATAATAGCTACAACAATAAAACAAGGGCAACACAAGGCAATAAATAAATTTTTTTTAAAAAGGAAATAATTACTGTCATTCATGCATACTTCACCCTGCAAGACTAGCATTCAAATATAAAGAAGCAATAAAAACAGCACCGGAAACAACAAAGCTTATGTCATTACCAGGCTTGCCTTGCGAGAGTTATTGAGAATAGTGCTACATAAAGAAAAAGAAACAAGGAACATTTACTTTCAACAAGGTGATTTGCAATAAAGCAGACCCAGAAATACAAGCCATTGAAACACAAGAAAACTAATTTAAGTATGAAAGGGGAGGAAGAAATAAACAGATGCTGTTCAGACAGAGAACAATGAGTCAAGAACACTTTTTTAAATTGTTGTTGTTGATATCGTTGTTGTTGGATAGGACAGAGAAATGGAGAGAGGAGGGGAAGACAGAGAGGGGGAGAGCAAGACACCTGCAGCCCTATTTCACCACCTGTGAAGCAATTCCCCTGCATGTGGGGAGCCAGGGGCTCGAACCAGGATCCTTACGCGGGTTCTTGCTTTTCACCATGTGCGCTTAACCCACTGTGCTACCACCCGACTGCCAAGAACATTTTTTAAAAAGACTTTCTGGGGGGCCTGGATGGTGGCACATTTGGTAGAGGACACATGTTACCAGGTGCAAGGTCCTGAGTTCAAGTTCCCAGTTCTCCACCTACAGGGAAGAGCTTCACAAACAGTGAGGCAAAGCTACCCTTGTTTCTCTTTCTCTCTCCTTTGTTCTACCTCTCTATTTTTGTTTGTTTCTCTCCAAATAGAAAGAAAAAAAGGGGGAAATGGCTACTGGAAGCCATAGAGTTGGTACAGCTATGAATTCACTGCTCCCGGCGGGACATTCTTTGAGGGCGGGGGAGACAGAAATGGAGAGAGAAAGAGAGACAGCTGCAGACCTACTTCACTGTTTGTGAAGTGTCCCCCGTGCGGGTAGGGAACTCACGTCCTTGTACATGGTAACAATGTGTGCACTTAACCAGGTGTGCCATTACTCAGCCCTTGAGACAAACTATTTTAAGAATATGACCTGAAGGAATGGGTGGGAGACAGGTTACCCAGTAGATTTTACCATTTCTGAGTCTTGGGTTTGAGCCTTGGTACTACAGGGAAACACCATGGAAGGCAGCAGGGGAGCTCTGGGGATGGTGGAGCAGTGCTGTGGTATGTCTAGGGTCTCTCCCCTCTCTCCTTTTCACCTACTCTTACTAAATGAAAAAATAAAGAATTTGGGTCCAGGAGACATGTCAGATGTATCCCGTATGCAAGTGATGGCCTTGACTTCATTTTGTTAGGGGACAGCTAAGGGAAAGACTCCTCTGAAGGAAGGACTTTAGCACCCCCTCCCCTGCACCCTGCAGGTGGCCTGGAAGAGGGGCCAGAAGCCAAGGTGTCTAGAGCCTGCATCTCTCTCTACCTGACTGATAAAGCCATAAAATGCAGATGAATGTAGTTGTGAGCACCTGGAGACAACTGAAGTGAATCCCCTCAGGGCTCCTCATATCCCTGGAACCCATTATAAAACTTAGAAGACTAGGAAACTCAGGCCCCTTCTCTCTCTCTCTGTTTCTCTCTCTCTCTCTTCTCTCCCTGTCCACATGCCTCTGAAGTGTGCATTTCCTTCTTTTTTCTATCTATCCTTATTTTGTCTCAATAAATTCTCATCTCCCTGAAAAATGACTCTCTCATGATTCTTCCATGTGGATGTCAGTCTAGAACCCAACCAGTGGAGCTTAGAGGGGGCCTCTGTGTCCTTTGCTTTGCTCTGTCCTTCCCCGTTACAATCTGGGTTTTGTTTCTTGTTTCTGTTCTTTTCCCTCTTTCCTTCCTTTCCGCGCCCCCTTCCTTTTTTCTTCCCCCCTCCTCCCTTCCCCTACCCTTAAACTCCCCTCTCCTCCCTCCCTCCTCTTCTCCTTTCATAGGATCTTTTATCTTTAGCTTTTTGTATTCAAGCTTTTATTTTTTTAAATAGTTTTACTTATTTATTTATTCCCTTTTGTTGCCCTTGTTATTTTATTGTTGTAGTTATTAGTGTTGTCATCGTTGTTGGATAGGACAGAGAGAAATGGAGAGAGGAGGGGAAGACAGAGAGGGGAGAAAGACAGACACCTGCAGACCTGCTTCACTGCCTGTGAAGCGACTCCCCTGCAGGTGGGGAGCCGGGGGCTCGAACCGGGATCCTTATGCTGAACCGGGATCCTTATGCTGGTCCTTGAGCTTAATCTGCTGCACTACTGCCCTACTCCCTCAAGCTTTTATTTTATTTTTTTCTCCACTAGGGTTATCACTAAGGCATTGAGCCTGCACACAATCCACCACTCTTGATGAGACCATGTTTCTCTCTCCCTTTTTCTCTTTCTTTCCTTCATTTTATGTGATAGGACTGACAGAAATTATAGAGGAGGGGGAGGTAGAGAAGGAGGGAGAACAAGAGATACCTACAGTTCTGAATCACTGTTTATGAAGCTTCTTCCCTATAGGTGGGCACTAGAGGGTTTGAACCTAGGTCCTTGAATAGGGTAAGCTGTGTTCTCAACCGGGTAAGCCACCACCCAACTTCTCAAGCACTCTTATTGCTATAGTTTATATCTGTTAGCAAATGGCCTGCATTTCTCTGACAGGCAACTCTGGGATGGTTCCGTTCATATGTGGAATCTAAAGAGCTGAAACGTATAAACTTGTAAAAAAAAAAAAAGTAGTAACTGTGCCTATGACTTTGTGAAAACTGTGGTGGTTATTCTTCGTAGAGGGGAGCACAGAGATGTGATGCTGAGTGCCAATGTGGAACTACAGCTCCTGCAATCTTCTGGTTCACTAAACCATTCTTAAATCCCGAATGAAAACATTTTATATAAAAAGAAAAACAGGAAAAAAAATAGCATCACAGAAAATACATACTTAATTCCTACCCACTAATTCTCTGTATTTGTTGACTTTTGTGCCAGCCCAGCTGTTGATTTTAAAACATTAACATATATCTTGCTTTAATATACTTCTACAATGGATTTAACCTTGCACATTCAAGTAAGTTGTAAACTAGAACTGGAACGCATTCAAAAGAGTTCATTTGTTGGCAGCTTGGATGTTGGAAAACATTTTGCTCTAGGAAAACCATACATTGTAAATGTTGGTCAGCATTTCAAACTGTCAGAAAAAATATGAATTGATATAGGAAAGTTAATATGATTCTATTTCTAAGCTAGCATGTCAGGTCTGTGAGACTGTAATGCAAACATCTGCAATTTTAATATATGCACTGTGGGACTTCAAGTCATAGAGATACAAGCATGGAGAGCTCTCCATCACTCGGTGGCTACTTAGGCAGTGGATTAGGAAAGACTTTCCTGGTTACTTTTTATTGCATTTAGACTTTGTGACTTTAGTTATTCTTATAATTAATATTTACCACTTTTATATACCTACTTTATATACACACAGAACAAATCATTTGCACATATGTGCATATTGTCTATATAATGAATACGCTTTCTTTCTTTTGTTAAACAAAAGACACATTTCTTCCCCTCCCCCCTTTTTGTTTTTAAACAGTTTAAACACTGCGACCCAGTGGTAGGATTTCTGTACTCAATCTTCTTGGCAATAACATATCCAAAACTACATCTGCTGTTACTATCTTTGGTCATGAAACATCTTTTGCCCACATCATGGTGATGATGGTCATCATTTTCTTTATCATCATCATCTTAGATTTCAGCCTACTATCTTTATTTTCTGTTCTGCTTTCTTTCTTTCTTTCTTTCTTTCTTTCTTTCTTTCTTTCTTTCTTTCTTTCTTTCTTTCTTTCTTTTTTTTGGAGTCTCAGGCATGAGAGTCTTTTTGCATAACCATTATGCTATCTACCCTCACCCTGTTCTGCTTCCTTGTACTCTTGTCAAGATAGTGTTCATAACATAACAGGACATAACATAAAACATAACATAACATAACATAACATAACATAACATAACATATCATAACATAACCTATTCATACACACACACACACACACACACACACACACACATATTTGAAATGACAGGAGTGTTATATGCCTCAAAACACAGAGACTAAATCTAGATGCACTGGAAAGGAGTAGAAGGCCACCCTTTGGTGTGTGCCTCCAACTCTTTCTGTTCTCTCAAAGGCTTATTTCCTGGCAGCCAACTCACCAGCCTCCCCATGGGGCTTCCTGGGGCTCCCATTCTCAGATTACTTCTGACTCAACACCAGTATTGTATTTTGCAGAACACCATTAGTGAATTCTCTATCTTTGTCTCTTGACTCTTTTGTGAGATATATATATATATATTCCCAGAAGTCCATTAAAACATCCTTCTGGGGGTCAGGTGGTAGCGCAGCGGCTTAAGCATGTGGCTTAAATGCAAGAACAGGCATAAGCCCCCGACTCCCCACCTGCGGGGGGGTTACCTCACAAGCATGAAGCAGGTCTTCAGGTGTTTCTCTCCCCCTCTCTGTATCCCCTCCTCTCTCGATTTCTCTCTGTCCTATCCAACAACAACAACATCAATGACAACAATAAAAATAATGGCACCAAAGTAAGAAAGCAGAAGTACACTAGAGTTTGCATCACCAGGTTCCAGGTGTCATCAGGATGCCGGCCAGACTTCCCTGGATTGAAGACCCCACCAATATGTCCTGGAGCTCAGCTTCCCCAGAGACCCACCCTACTAGGGAAAGAGAGAGGCAGACTGGGAGTATGGACCAACCAGTCAACGCCCATGTTCAGCGGGGAAGCAATTACAGAAGCCAGACCTTCTACCTTCTGCAACCCACAATGACCCTGGGTCCATGCTCCCAGAGGGATAGAGAATGGGAAAGCTATCGGGGGAGGGGGTGGGATATGGAGATTGGGCGGTGGGAATTGTGTGGAGTTGTACCCCTCCTACCCTATGGTTTTGTTAATTAATCCTTTCTTAAATAAAAAAAAAATTAAAAAAAAAAAGAAAAATTACAAAAACAAAAAAAAAAGAAGTTTGAGACATTCAATCAATTTTCTTCTCTCATATTGATAGTGATTAATAAAAAAAAAACAATAAAAATAATGACAACAACAAGGGCAACAACAACAAGGCAACAAAAATGGGAAAAAATGGCCTCCAGGAGCAGTGGATTCATAGTGCCCCAGAGATAACCCTGGAGGCAAAAAAAAAAAAAAAAGTCCTCCTGCAGAAGCTGTTCTCTTTCAGTGCTAACTCCTAGGGTAACTCCCTGAGACACAGTTCGTTGGCATGGGTGGTTGACTTGTATGTCTTCACCACTGACTACATGTGTTGGGCATGCCATTTTGCTTTGGCTGACTCTTGTATCGCTAATGTCTAGCTCAGATTGTGACTATTATCGGCTGATGAGTAAGTAAAGTGAATTAAGTTGCCTACTAGTGGCATCTAGTAAGGCATGCCACTTAATTCTTATGTTTCCTGGAATGAAATTAAATGAGATTATTTTGGAGTAGCTTATTTGACCTTGTTTTCGCCACTAAATCAAACCTTGCCTAGCCAAGGGAATATCTTAACATAGTCCGTGCCTGTAGACCAGCTCGAGGTGTATTATACAGTACCTGCAACCAAGACCGTGCTCAGGAGAGACTGTTTTACTAGAAGAATTGCTGGTCATGGTCTCTGCAGCGAACACCTTTTTTTCATTGTCTTGATTGTTAATTGAAGAACAGGCTGGTGATCTAACTGCTTCCCAGGATTCAAGAACATCATCATTTACAGATCTTTTTCCAACTTTCCAGGGATCTTTTGCAGCAGATGAGTGAAATGGTAGGGAAGCTGAATAGCGCCTAATGATCATGACATCATCTATGACAGAAGACACAAAGTCAAAATAAGAAATTCCCTCAAGAGGTTAAAAAATAAACCTACCACATGAGCCAGCAACTCCTCTTCCAGGTACCCGTCCAAAGACACAAAGATATATATTCAAAGTGACATTTGCAAACCCACGTTTACTACAGCACTACTCACATAGTCAGGACATGAAAGCAGCCCAAGATGGATGACTGCACCGTGAAGCTGTGGTATATCCCGCATGAAGACGCCAAGTTCCATCTTCTCTATTCCTACTTTTGGGTTTCTGTTTATTAGACAATTTGTCCTGCTTCATATCTTATTGCCTTTCAGTAACGAAGTTGCAGATGCTACTATGATTCCATCCTGACTTTCCTAGGTAGACAACCTCATCAAGTGTGTCTTGGAACCTCAACTCTCCAAAGCCCTACCCCCTACCCCACTACGGGACGATAGAAACTAGGGTTGACGTGTTTCTTCATGCACAGTGGAGAAGCAATTACAGAAGCCAGAACTCCCACCTTCTGCACTCCGTAAAGAATTTTGATCCATACTCCCAGAGGAATAAAGAACAGGGAAGTTTCCAATAGAAGGGATGGGACATAAAACTCTGGTGCTGGAAATTGTATGGAATTGTACCCCTGTTATCTTACAATCTTGTTAAACATTATTAAATCACTAGTGTTCTTGCTAGGGATTTGGTACTTGCATAAGGAACTCACTGTTCCTAGAAGACATTTTTTACCCTTTCTTTAATTTGATAGGATAGAGAGAAATTGAGATGGGAGGTGGAGATAGGGAGAGAGAAAGAGAGACACCTGTAGACCTGCTTCACTGCTTGTGAGCTTGTGAATTTTCCCCCATGAGATTCTATCACGATCTCCATTTACAGAGGAGGAGAGTAATCATAAAAGTATGGTTCTTTCAAAGAGTCACTGAATTTGGGATGGATCTCAGAAGACAGCTAGTCCAATCCACTCATTTGTATGTAAGATAGTAAGATCAGGAGTTTTATATAACCTTTGCAATACTGACCCACTGTTACAACATAAAACTACAGAAGATGTCTTCAGGCTCAGAACAATGGTCTTTATACTTAATGTTTCCCACATCAATAATACCGTATCACATGCAGAACACACTCAATATATAATCTTCAAGTAACTTGACTAAGTTTCAAAGCAGAAATTACAATCATATTCCATTCTTTCATTCACTTTATTGCTGCGATTGGTAAGAATGTTTAAAAAATTGACTGTTTTCAAACTGAAAAATAATATTCTCATTGGTAGCTCATTGATTGTGTACTTGTGTTATTTTACTTATTTACTTTAATTTTTTAGTTTTTCTTTTTAAAATATTTTATTCATTTATTTTAATACACAAGAGATACATAAAGAAAGATACAGAAAGAAAGACATTATAGTATTGCTCAGCTCTGGCTTAAGGTGGTTCTGGGTATTGAACATGGGACCTTAGAGCCTCAGACATGAAAGTCTTTTGTATAAGCACTATGCTACCTCCTAACCTTCAGTGTCCTTATTTTTAGAATAGCACAAGATGTACAAAACCCTATTTTTTCTCTTTAAGATAAGTACCACTGAAAACAATTTTAAAAAATTAGTGATTTAATATTTATTTACAAAATTATAAGATAACAGGGGTATAATTCCATATCAGTCCCACTACCAGAGTTAAGTGTCCCCTTTCTCTTCATTGGAACCTATAGTAGTTCTTCCAAAGTTGCAGATATGGGTTGACATATTATATTATATTATATTACATTACATTACATTATATTATATTATATTATATTATATTATATTATATTATATTATATTATATATTTTTTTATCCAGGGTTATTGCTGGGGCTCAGTGCCTGCACTATGAATCCACTGCTCCTGGAGGCTATTTTTTCTCCTTTTGTTACCCTTGTTGTTTATGATTGTTGTTACTGTTATTGTTGTTCTTATTTTTGTCATTGTTGTTGGATAGGACAGAAAGAAATCGAGAGGGGCTGGGAAGACAGGGGAGAGAGAAAGATAGACACCTGCAGACCTACTTTACCACTTGTGAAGTGACCTCCCTGCAGGCCGGGGCTCGAACAGGGATCCTTGTGCCAGCTCTTGCACTGACTTTTATTTCTCTGTCTATATTTACATATATTTGACCTTTTTTTTTTCCTTTCCTATGTTCCTGCCCTCTCTTCCTTTCCAAGTCACATCTACACTTACTTCTTAGTGTCCTTCCTCTTTTCTTATTCTCTCTCCAGGTCTTGATTGAATTGTAGTTCAGAGTCCTCTGGTCATCTTTCCCAACACCTAACTCTCAAGGAGTATAGACCAGAACTCTTTCTGGGGTGTGGAATGTGAGAGTTCTGGCTTCTGTAATTGCTTCTCCCCTGGATGTGGGCATTGTTTGGTCTATCCATACTCTTAGCATCAGAAAACAATTTTGAAGGAGTATGGATTATCTTTATTTTTTGATGCAAAGATGGGGAACGAACCCACAATTCTTTCAGAGAGAAGAGGAGAAGCAACACAGCACTTCTTCAGCATCTGTGGCACTTCCTTGGTGCCCCTGTGTCATACTAGAGATCAAACTGGGGCCCCCACACATAGCAAGATATTTTATATAGCTTCTTTATTTTTTTATTGCCTTCAGAAGCAAGAAAAGTTGTTTTCTTGTTTAAAAATTTTAAAATTAATTTTATTTGATAGAGAAAGCCAGAAATCAAGAGGGAAGGGGGTTATAGAGAGAGGGAGAGAGTCAGATAAACATCTGCAACACTGCTTCACCACTTGCAAAGCTTTCCCCCTTATAGGTGGGGACCAGGAGCTCAAACCCAGGTCCTTGTGCACTGTAATCTTTGCACTCAACTAGGTGCGCCACCACCTGGCCCCTGTTTTTCTTTTAAATGTTTTATTTTTATTTTACTTTATAAGGTGGAAAGAAATTGAGAGGGGGAGGGGAAATAGGGAGGGAAATAACACTATCACCATGTGTGGAGCTTCCTTGCCTGCAGGTAGAAACTGGGGGCTTGAACCTGGGTTCTTGAACATGGTAATACATGTACTCAACCAGGCAAGCTGCTGCCTGGCCTCTGGATATATATATTACAGAATTACATGTTGACAGGGGTTTGAATCCACACCATTCCCACCACCAGAGTTCTGAATCTTCACTCTCCCCACTGCAATCCACCACAGTTCCTCTAAAGTTGTAGACATGGGCCGACCATCTTCTCTACAACTACCTGTCCACATTGATACATAGTTGCCCCCTTCATCTTCTGATTCAATCCTCTCTTCCCCTCCAAACCACTCATAACATTATAGCTACCTCCATATGTCCCCCTCCGTTCCTTCTCTCTCTCTGGGCGCTGATGGAGCTGGAGTGCAGAGTCCTCTTCATCCTATCACTTCTCCCCCGCTGGGAGTATGGATCAAGGTTGTTTATGGGGAGCAGAAGGTAGGAGTTCTGGCTTCTGTAGCTGCTTCTCTGCTGAGCATGGGTGTTGACAGGTCGGTCCATACTCCCTGCCTGTTTCTATCTTTCCCTAGTGGACCAGAGTTCTGGAGATTTGAGGGTCCAGAACACATTGATGAGGTCGTCTTCCCAGAGAAGTCGGGGTGGAGTCATGGTAGCATCTGTAACTTGGTGTCTGGAAGGTGGCATGACCTGAGGCTGTGGGTTTTTTTCAGTTGTAGATTCGGTGTCCAGTTCAATCGCTTATTGTGCACAGTAGTTGTGTTGGCAGAGTGAAGGTCTGATTGCAGCTACTTAATAAACCATACCTCCCCACCTCTGGTTTTCTTTGTTTTTTAAAAAATATTTATTTATTATATTTTAACTACAGAGAGACAGAGACAGAGATATGGAGAGAGACCAAAGCATTACTCAGCTCTGGTTTGTGGTGATAGAGGGGTATTAAATCTGAGATTTTGGAACCTCAGACATGAACATTTTTGTATAACTGTTATGCTGTCTCCTCCACAAAAAGTGATTTTCAACTGCGGGAATTTTGTCTCCAACTTGTATGTGGCACTGTCTAAAGACTCTCCTCTTTCTCCTCCTCTTCTTCCTTTTCTTTCTTCTTCCCTCCTCCCCTAGCCCCACTCCCTCCTCCTCCTCCTCCTTTTTATTTATTTATTTTTTTCCCAGGGCCACTTGCATGTGTGATTTCAACACTCTAGGATGACTTTTTCAGATAGCTCCATAGCTAGATAAAAAGAGACTGGAACAGGGAGAAACACTACAGCACTAAAGCTTCTCTGGTACAACGGCACTCCTCTGGAGTATGCTTAGGCTCACACCTGGGCCCCCTGCATGGCTAAAAAGGCACTCTACCAGGTGAGCTAGCTTGCCAGCCTCTGAGAACAGAGATCAGAGGTTGAGAAGCCCTGGAATAGGTATCTCTTAAAAATGACAAGGATTGCAACTAACCTTGTAGGCTGTACAGTTTTCTTGGGCAGAGCCACTCAGATTCAGAAAGGTACTCAGCAAATTGGTAAAAGGCTCTGAGTGAAGTTTGTCCCTAAATTTGAAATCTGGTGATTATATATATATATATATATATATATATATATATATATATATATCCTCTAAAACTGAGCATAACAGCTGGCAAATGTGACATGTTCTGCTCTCAAGCTGTTCAGAATGTCTGAATGGCAATGCCTAAAGACTGTGGCAGATAATATTAACAACTCTGAGCACTCCATTGTGTATACATATTTTATTTGACTACTGAATTATGGGCAAACTCTGACAATTTAAATACAGAGTGAATATTTCACTGCTGGTTTATGACTTAGTGAATTGACTTCAGAATGCTTTCTCCAAAAAGGTCAGGCTATATCAGACATTCACTCTGAGTCTTGAAGTCTTAAATCTGTATGATAGCTTGAATTATGTACAGCATATATTCATATGTGACAGTAAAATGTTTTTGAAATCCTTTTTGCCGCCAGTGTTATTACTGGGACAGACACAGTGCCTGCAAAATAATGCCACTGTTACTGATGTTTCTCCCATTCTTCCTTCCTTCCTTTTTTTCTTCCTTTCTTCTTCCCTCCCTCCTTCCCTCCCTTTCCTTTCCCTTTCCTTTCCCTTACCTTTCCTTCCCTTTCCTTCCTTCCTTCCTTCCTTCCTTCCTTCCTTCCTTCCTTCTACCTTTGTAATAGAGACAGAAATAGAGAGGGAGGGAGGGAGGGAGGGAGGGAGGGAGAGAGAGAGAGAGAGTGAGAGAGAGAAGAGGAGAAGAGGAGAAGAGGAGAGGAGAGGAGAGGAAGAGAGATACCTGCAGCACTGTTGCACTGCTTATAAAGCTTCCCCCCTGGGTGCACCACTGCTCAACCTGTACAACCAAGTTATTGACAATGTGTATAGGAAACAGTGATTGCCATTTGTTGTGTTGGACAGACGTTGTAGTTCATCTTCAGTCAAGTGAAATAAGCACTGTAACACTTTCAAAGGAATAGTGTTAATGATGTTTCATAGTTGCTCAGTATCAAGTGACTAATGAGTGGTAAACCACTGGCAACCGTGTTTATTTGACTCTGATCTCCATGCATTTAACTGTTGTACAATACTGTTGCAGCTTAGCAAAGTGAGTCAACTGTTTTATATCAACCCAGCTGGTGTTCTATGTAGCATTTACATGCTTGAAGTCAAGCAATAAGAAGCACATTGCATTTAATGTGACCGATGTCCATACACTTGCCATTCTAATGTTTCCAGGACTATCTGGGGCTTGGTGCCAGTACTACAAATCCTCTGATTGTGGCAGGCATGTTTTTCCATTTTATTGGCTAGAAGAGAGAGAAACTGAGAGAGGAAGGGGAGATAGAGAGGGAGAGAAAAAGATGAGCACATGCAGACCTGCTTCGCCACTTGTAATGTGTCTCGGCTGCAGGTGGGGAGCAGGGTGGTGGTGGGAGGGTGGTCTTCAAATCCAGATCCTTGCTTGAGTCTTTGCACTTAGTAGCATGTACTCTTAACCACGTGTGCCACTGCCTGGCCCCCCTTTCTTTCTGTTTGTATTAGATAGGAGAGATAGAGAAGGAGAAAGAGATACATCTGCAGATCTGCTTCACTACTCATGAAGTGTCCCAGCTGCAGGTGGGTACAAGGGCTTGAACCTGGGTCCTTGGGCATGCTATTGTGTCCACTTAAATGGGTACACTACCACCCGCCCCCCCCAGCAATATTTCTAATGCTGCTAAAATGCTTCTTATGGATGCTAAGAATTCTTTTTCCTATGGCCTCCATGCTAATTTACTAGGAGAAAAGTTAAGTATCAACTTCTGCAGTTATGTGATAGACAAAATAAACCTAGTGTTTAGGAGATATTTATGAACGTGGACAACACACAGTGGATGTTCGGTACCTTGGTGTCCTTGTATAGCTGGTGCTGAACCAGTAGAAACGCTGTAAGGATGGGATGCGGGAGCCTGTTCAGATGCGTCTCCTAGGGCCCCAAGCTTTGCACCCTCCTCTTCTTTTTCATC
The DNA here is from genome assembly GCF_950295315.1 of Erinaceus europaeus. Lineage (NCBI taxonomy): Eukaryota > Metazoa > Chordata > Mammalia > Eulipotyphla > Erinaceidae > Erinaceus > Erinaceus europaeus. Next base: position 7,177,162 of record NC_080168.1, read on the forward strand.
TCCTGATTCTTCCTCTGTACCTTGGGCTCCCTGACTAGCTGTGGTCACCTTCTTCCGGAGAGCTTGATTCTCTTTCTCCAATTTGGTGATCTCGGCCTGCATTTGCTGGATAATTCCCATTAGCTGGAAATGAGTTTCCATCGCTTCTTGTCAACTCTCTCTGGTTTGCTTCTCCAACAAGTCACCTTTTACTTATGAACCAAATACACAGTTGTTACAGCAGAGTCACTTGGCCCCACCCATAGACCTTCCTGAACAATAGATGCTGCTCTTCTCTGAACCATCTTTCAGCACCCGGGGACTTAGGCTGTTATAGGAGGTCAGGGATCTCTATGACTTATTCATCTTGGGTTTTGTTTTTCATGACGGAGCTCCTGTTGGCATCTTTCATTTCATATCCATCGACACTTCTAGGATATTGCTTTATACTTGCAGAGAACACTCCAAAAATTTCCAGCAAGGACAAATTTCCCGTTTCTGCCATGAACTCTCCACCATGTCAGTTTCTTTCTTGCTAATTCTAGCATGAAATGTTTTATAGGGTCAAAAATTGCCACAAGGATATTAAACTTGTCAGAGTTAGCACTATTATTATTACTATTATTATTATTTGTAAATAGCTGATCTTGACATCTGTTAATTAAGGATAATACCAACCACAGGCAACAATAATCACATAAACTACTTTGATACTTAAATCCAATGTTAATAGTTACAATTAAATCCTTCAAGGTAAGGACTCAGTAGGTTACTATCTCAAACAATTTTCTTTTTTTTTTAATTAAAAAATTTTTTAAAAAATATTTATTTTATTTATTTATTCCCTTTTGTTGCCCTTGTTGTTTTATTGTTGTAGTTATTACTGTTGTTGTCGTTGTTGGATAGGACAGAGAGAAATGGAGAGAGGAGGGGAAGACAGAGAGGAGGAGAGAAAGACAGACACCTGCACACCTGCTTCACCGCCTGTGAAGCGACTCCCCTGCAGGTGGGGAGCCGGGGTTTGAACCTGGATCCTTATGCCGGTCCTTGTGCTTTGCGCCACCTGCACTTAACCCGCTGCGCTACAGCCCGACTCCCTCAAACAATTTTCTATTATTTGATCTTAGAGTGTTTGTTTGGGCAAAGGCTGCCAAGGGATATTTTGGGAATGTAAGAAGAGACAGGTTGAACATTAATCTTGAATGAGAGGGAAATGTAATGGTCAAAAACTTTCCTGATCTATTTCCTGAAGAGGATTCTTTTTGAGGGAAAGAAAAATAGGAATCTTAAATATCTTAAGTTTTTACTCTTTTTTGCCTCCAGGGTTATCTCTGGGGCTCAGTGCCAGCACTGCAAATCCACTGTTCCTGATGGCCATTTTCCCCATATTTATTGGATAGGACAGAAAGAAATTGAGCTGAGTGCAGTAGATGGAGAAGTATGCTAAGAATTCAATCTAGTTGGTTGCAACAAGTATCTAAATATCATGACAACTGCGGATATGTCATCACTCTGACAAGAAATTATTTCGGAAATTCATCTAGAAATAACAAAATACAGGGGGTTGTTGACAAGTAAAAGAACTGTGAGAGGGCCCAGAGAGTGGCACACCTGGTGGAGTATGCATATCACAGTGCAGATGGACCTGGGTTCAAGCCCCTGGTTCCTACCTGCAGAGGGGAATCTTTACAAACAGTGAAGTAGTGCTACTGGTGTCTCTCTCTTCCTATCTTCCCCTTCCATCTCAACTTCTCTGTCTCCACCAAAAAGAAATAAATGAAATCTTTTCAACAAGAGAAACAGGGGGGCCGGGTGGTAGCGCAGACGGTTAAGTGCAAGGGACCAGCATAAGGATCCTGATTTGAGCCCTCGGCTCCCCACCTGCAGGGGAGTCGCTTCACAAGCAGTGTCTGTCTTTCTCTCCCACTCACTGTCTTCCCCTCCTCTCTCCATTTCTTTCTGTCTTATCCAACAATGGCAGCAAATCACAACAACAGTAGTAACAACAACGATAAACAACAAGGGTAACAAAAGGGAAAAAATAGCCTCCAGGAGCAGTGGATTCATAGTGCAGGCACTAAGCCCCATTGATAACCCTGGAGGCAAAAAAAAAAAGACAAACAGACTGGGTTGGTGTATTGCTCCAAAGTAAAGTGCTTTGGTGGTAGTTAAGGTCCGGGTACACAGTGGTGGAGGAGGACATTCGTGGAAAGCATTAAAGTGTTTTGCAAAAAACCAAAAATTTTTGCATATGTACCATCAACTGAATCTACTGTTGACTGTAAATTATTAATCCCCCAAGAAAAAAATATATGTGCATATATATGCTCTGAACATTGCTTCTGTGATTCCATACTGAGACATGGCTTCTTTTTATTTTCTTCTGAGCTAGAAAAATCAAGAATCTAGATCTTTCTACTCAAAGTGGGATCTTTGGACCCCTCGGAACCACCTGGGAGTGCTTACTGAAAAGGAAATTCTAATGACTCAACCTTAGACCTGCTGTGAACTCTCTTGCAGTAAATTTGGTAAGTGACATTATAAGAAGCTCCTTAGGTTATGTTTATGCCTGTTTCAGTTTTTTTTTATTTTGTTTTTTTTTAGTATTTATTTATTTGTTACTAATAAGTTGTTACACAATTATAATATTACAATGTGTAGTTGTTCCACTTTACACCCACCACCAAAATTCTTCTTTTTTGAATTTTTAAAAAATTTATTTATAAAAAGGAAACACTAACAAAACCATAGGATGAGAGGGGTACAACTCCACACAATTGCTACCACAACTCCCACCACCAAAATTCAAAATTCTGTATCTTCACCTTCCCACCTCCCAAAGATAAACACCATAGTTCTTATAAGTCTTTTTTTTTTTTTTTTTTTTTTTTTGCCTCCAGGGTTATTGCTGGGGCTCAGTGCCTGTATCATCAATCCACTGCTCCTGGAGGCCCTATTTTCCCCCATTTGTTGCAGCCTTGTTGTGGTTATTATTGTTGTTGTTGATGTTGTTTGACAGAGAAAAATCGAGAGAGGAGGGGAAGACAGAGGGGGAGAGAAAAACAGACACCCACAGACCTGCTTCATTGCCTGTGAAGCGACCCCCTGCAGGTGGGGAGCCAGGGACTCAGTCCTTGTGCTTTGCACCATGTGCCCTTAACCTGCAACACTACAGCCCAACCCCCAGTTCTTATAAGTCTTATAAACAATTTGCTTGCTTCTGTTTTGTTTGGATTTTTTTTTGGCAGCTTCATGTATATCAGATCTCTAGTTTCCACAAATGAGTGAAACCCTCTGGTAACTGTCTTGATACAGTTTTAAAATAATTGCTCTAGACTAGCCCAGTCCAACATAAATTTAATTCAAGTCATTTAGGCAGTTGTAATTTTTAGTAGCCACATTCCAAAACAAAAGAAACACATACATTTTAATGTTTTATTTAACACCACAGATAAAGGCTATTACTGTTTTGATTTAAGTCAATCTGAAAATTGCCAGTCAGATATATCTCACAGTTCCTTTCATGCTGAGTGTTTTAAAATCTAGCATGTATTTTAGACTTAAAGATTATCACACTTCAGACATATTATTGGGAATACTTGACCTGTATTTAGAGTTTGTAAAACTAACAGTTGACAAAGTCGATTTTCTCATCCAGGTGGCTCCCAACACACACACACACACACACACACACACACACACACACACACACCTTCAGGTATCAACTCATCCTCTGCAGAGCTGCCTTCATGGGTCTTCCAGCTCATCAGGGGTGTAGGCACCTCAGCACAGTGACCTGCAAACTCTGATAATATTCTTTCTTTATCTCTGATAATACTCTGTCTGCCACTCTGCCTTTGTTCCAACTTTCCTCTCTTCCCCACTCACCGTAGTCTTATCACTTCCATGGACATTCCAGCACACTCCAACTCTGGGAATTCTTATGTTCTTGGGCTTGAAAGTGTTTCCCTTTCGATATTTGCACAACTAATTTTCTTATCTTCTATCTGGGATATTCAACCTCAGGGCTATGAGTTAAATGTTTTGATTCTTCTCTTATCTAAGAGCTGAGCTTCACTCAGTGGTCTGATTTCCAGACAAGTGAAGGTTGGCACCAAGTGCCTTCATTCTTCCTCAAATGAATGATGACCCAGCATGCCGTTAGTCTGGACATCAAATTGGGCCTTGCTAGAATATAGTGTGCTGGATTGATTGACGTGTGGCTTCCATATCTGTCAGAACCTTCAGTTTTAGCCAGTGACCGTGGAAAAGCAAGGTCAGAATAGGACTCGGGGATTCTGACTGCATCATCACCACTCAACCATGTGCCTGGCTCCATGGAGACATCCCATTGCCTCAGCCTTTAGGCCATAACAGAAAAATGTCACTTACACGATACCTCATGCATGACATTTCCAGTGTGTCTGCATTCTGCTGTTATAAATCATTTAAACAGTAGCTGATAAATCCCACTTTTGCAGCATTTGTGGAGAGGTCACTTTGACCTTGAACTTGATCTGTAGCCATTGTTGGGGCAATTCCCCAAGTGATTGAAAGCATCTGCTGTTGCAATGAGCCCCCACTCTGGGGCAGATCTTGACAGCCTGCCATCTCACCATTGCTTTTTCACATTTGAGCACAACACAGTGGCAAAGCAGTCATGTGGAAAGGAAGAGAGAGATGAGAAGCTTTTGACGGACACAGGATCTAGGAAATGCTGAAAAGCCTATGAGAGAGATGCTTGAGGGTGCCTGGGGTCAAGATTAACTGCCTTCCTGTGTAGCCAGATGTTAGATGATCTTGGCTTGGCTAGTTTTGTGTTGACAGGGAGACCTTCCTAGATTCAAGTATGGGAAGGAACATCTGTGGTCTATTGGCCACCAGGCTTGTGAGTTTCCAATGAGAACAAAAATTCCCAGTCTTCCCTGCAATCAGTTTGTATGCAATAAACTTGAACTGGTAGAATAAACAAATTGAAGGATCCTAGGCTTTAAGGTTCTAACTTGTACTCATTATTTAATCGTGGTCATATAATTTGAGAGGCAGCAGGTTAAGTTAATGTCAGTAAAGACACTGAGTTGGGCATTCACTCAGCTGCAGCCAAGAGGTGCTGTAGGGTTGCCAAATTTAGCATCTTCGTTCATTTATATTATTAATAGATGATATCGGGCATTAAGCCAGCTCCCTCTACTCCACCCTACATTCCTGATACTATGGCCTATTTACATAATCATTGTTTTGCCTGAAAGATCCCCACCCATTCCATTCCTTTGATCCATCTTCTTTCTTCCCTTGGGACCCTTCCTGCCTCCAGGGTATTAATTAAGCCCACCAGTTAAAACCCTCACAACAGTTGCTAAGGAAGTTTCTACTCTTGCCTTTCTCTACCCCCTTCCTAGCCATTTCCATTTCTGACTTGCCACTTCCAGGTCTATATTATAAAAGCGTTGCCTCTCTGATCAATAAAGGCATTGCATTACCACTCCACAGCAAGTTCAAGACTCTCTCCTGCATCGCTGAGTGAGTAGCAGCCCAGGCTGGCTCCGGTTGAGTTCTCTCCAACCCAGAGAGTACGCACCTGGGAATAGGCACACCCATGGTAGCCTAGCAAGATGACATCACATGTTCAAAGATGGGTGATGCACTCTCTGAAGGGAGGTTAGGACATCCTTCCCTGACACTTAAGGAAGACTGGTTGTGAAGTGAGTGCATCTAGAATGTTCTCAACTGTGACTATGGGCTGCATAGACTGACATGGATTTGGAGGTTACATAGGCTCCTGTGCTACCTATGAGCTTTGAGTCAAATTGATGGGGTAAACAGTTAATTGTGTTTATATATTTTCTTCATGTTTGGGAGATACTCTCTGCTCTAGTCCAACTTTCTAGCCCTATTCTCAACTCTTACACCTTCTTCTCAGACAATATTTTTGCCTACCTTCATATTAGCTATCAAGCTCCAGCAAAAATTTACCAAAGTCATGGGCTCCTAAGAACATACCTAAAATAGACTTCTTAGCTTCTTTCCATCCTAAGATCTCTATTCTCATCTTTTCTATTCCTCCCTTTTGGTTCCTTATTATTAAACATTTTGTCCTGATTTATATCTTACCACCTTTCAGCCATCAGGTTGCAGATGTTACCATGATTCCATCCTGACTTCCCAGGTCAGACAACCTCACCAATATTTTCCAGAACCTCACCTTTCCAGAGCCTTGCCCCACTAGGGAAAGATAGAAACAGGCTGGCAGTATAGGCCAAACTGCCAATACCCATGTCTAGTGGAGAATCAATTACAAAAGCCAGAACTTCTATCTCCTGAACCCCATAAAAATTTTTGGTTCATACTCCCAGAGGGGAAGAAATGTTAGGGAAAGATGACTAGAGGGCTCTGAACTCCAGTTCCATCAGGACTCAGAGAAAAAGAAGAAAAGAGGAAGGATACTCAGAAGTAGTAATTGGTGTAGGTGTGACTTGGAAGGGAAGAGAAGGCAAGACTGTAGGAAAAAAAAGGGTGAATATATATAAATATAGATAGTTAAAAAATAACAGTCAGCTCAGATCTGTGACCTGGGGAGAACTACTGTAGCTTCCAGTGGAGGGAATGGGGACAAAGAACTCTGATTGTGGAAACAGTCTGAAATTATATCCCTGGTATCTTACAATTTTGTGAATCAATATTAAGATACTAATAAAATTTATAAAATGGGTAATGAATTCTACCTTTCAAATAGACTGTTTAATTCCAACAAAATGAGCTCAAAGAAGTGAATAGAGCTCCTTAGTTTCCAAAATGCATGAGATCTGAAAGGCGTCCTTCTCTCCCCATGAGAAACCAAGGTTTTATTGTTTGTTTGTTTATTTATTTATTTTTGCCTGAGCACTTCTCAGCTTTGGCTTATGAAGGTGCTGGAAATTAAACTTGGGACATTCAGTGCCTCAGGCATGCAAGATTTTTTGCATAACCATACTCCTATCTCCTCAGCTCCCCCATCCTTTTAAAGTTTTGTTTTTTCCCTTTATTTTTCAAGATTTTATTTTTTTACTAATGAGGAAGATAGGAGAGAGAGAGAGAGAGAGAGAGAGAGAGAGAGAGAGAGAAGAGAACCAGACATCATTCTGGTACATGTGTTGCTGGAACTGAACTCAGTACCTCATACTTGAGGAGCCACCTTCTAGACCACAATACAGCTTTTCAAGATGACATGTGTTTTAGTGAACACTTACTAAGGACCAAGTTTAAGTCTCCAGACAGGCTATTCTATAATTATAGAGACATCTATGAACTTTGAGCGATCAGACCAAATTCTTTTTTATTTATGAGACTGTGTCTTCATCTGTTAAGTGAGCATAAGCCTAGTTAATTTCATGGATCACTATGACAAGTCACTGAATTTGTAATGGCAAAGCTCCCATGAGCTTTGAAATTAGTAAGCTCCCAGTAAATGCTAGTGGGTGGATAAGTATCATGTTTTAAAATTAAAGGTTGCTTACTGATTGCTTTATCTTTGACTTAGTGTTAGACAAGAAAGATGAGGGTTTCAGAAGTGAGAACAGAAGAAAGACAGAAAGGTGTAGGCAGCTATAGGAGAAGAGGCTTGTGTGTATGGCTTGAACAATGCTTAAATGTTTAGTAGTCATCAACAGTGAGTAAGTCTGACCTCTGTACTAAATACAAATCAAGCTCATACCATACCAAAGTTGGGATAGACACTGAATAAGAAATATTCTTCACCTGAAAACTACAAAAACCTAACAGTTAAATATAATTTTGACATTTCTTCTTCTTTTTTTATTGAGGGAGAATTAATGGTTTACAGTCAGCAATAAATACATGTGTAAAATTTCTCAGTTTTCTGCATAACTTCAGCTTTAGGAAGCCAGAAACCTATCTGCTTCTGCTTTGTCTTCTCTGTATTATAGACCGAGGGTAATCTGTGTGTCTTCTCTTTGCTGAACTTTGGTTACTGTTATTTATTAATGAAGTAGGACTTGAGAATTCTCACTGAGTGTGTACGTTATGCAACCAGTGTTCTCACTTTGTTCTCGTTTACTTGAATAGCATTAAGCAGACCATAATGTCCATTATTTCTGAAAAAAAAATGTTTCTTCTTCTCCTAAGAGGGCCACTTTCCTTTGCTGTATGTAGCATGCTGTTATGAAATTTTCCTTTAAGACAAACTTCTGTCATTAGGATCACTGAGGAGGATAGTGTTGTCTCAGTGGTGTATTCCTGTGGCTAAGCTCTAGATACCATAGCTTAATAGCTTTATTTTATTTTTTTTTATTGAGGGAGATTAATGGTTCACAGCCAATAGTAGAATATAGTGGTTTGAACAACTGTAACATTTCTAAGATTTCCACATAATAATTCAATTCCCTCTAGCTTCTCCTCTGCCATCATGTTCCAGGACCTCAACCCTCTCCCGGCCCCAGAGTCTTTTACTTTGGTGCAGTACACCAAACCCAGTCCAAGTTTTGCTTTGTTTTTTTCTTATTTTTCAACTTCTTCATTATTATTATTATTATTATTATTATTATTATTATTATTATTAGTGATTTAATAGTGACCAGCAAGATTGTGGGATAAGAGAGGTACAATTCCATACAATTCCCACTACCAGAGTTCCATATTCCATCCCCATCCATTGGAAGCTTCCCTATTCTTTATTCCTCTTTGAGTATGGTCCAAAGATCTCTATGGGGGCAGAAGGTGGAAGGTCTGATTTTTGTAATTGCTTCTCTGCTGGACATGGGCATTGACAGGTTGATACATACCTCCAGCCTGTCTCTACCTTTTGTGCTGCTAAGAACATATGTGTACAGATATTTTTGGATGGGTGTATTGGGTTCCTTAGGGTATATCCCCAGGAGAGGAATTGCAGCATCATAGGGTAGGTCCATTTCTAGCCTTCCAAGAGTTCTCCAGACTGTTCTCCACAGAGGATGGACCAATTTACATTCCCACCAGCAGTGCAGGAGGATTCCTTTGGCCCCCAAACCTCTCCAGCATTTGCTGCTGTTACCTTTTCTGATGTATGACATTCTCACAGGAGCTGGCAGGAACCAAATTAGATCGGTGGATCAGACCCACCAGTTCTGGGTCCAAGTTTTAGGGACAAAAAGACTGTTGAAAAGAAAAAAAGATCACCCAAAACCTCACCAATTATAACTGTGACTTGTAGAGTCTCCATTTCTATTGCCCCACAGAGGCTGGAACAGCAGCAGGGAGACCGGATATTGGGCAGCTGAATATCAGTTGACTATCTGAGCCACACCTGTACTAGGGAAATGGAATATCCAGGACATCGTGCTTCTTTGTTTTGTTCAGGGCTCTGTTCCAATTGTCAGCTTTCCAGAGAGGTCTTCATTGTCTAGCAGAATTTTCCCTGTCATCCTCAATCTCATTATCCGGTTTTACTTTTCTCTCGAGGATATACTCACTTGACATTCTGTAATTATGCTTATTCTTTATTCATGGGGTGTCAGTTCCACTAGTGTATAGGCATCATGAGTAGAGGAACTTGATCTGCTTTGGCCTTTGCTGTATTGTCATACTCTAGAAGGATGACTAGTACATAGTAGGTATTGAAACTATTTGTTGATAGATCTATGAAGAGCTGATAGAATGGATATGTATTGCACTCTGGAGGTTGCCTCTGTTGTGCTGGTCCTTATTAAAGTATGACATGTTAACACAAACTTTATGCATGCATTTTATCAAAATGCATGCATTTAACTCCTTTTTACATGTTAATCAATAAAACTAGGACATGGACATAAGGTCAAAGTCACATAATTAGAGTATAACCTATGTATTACATCTCCATATTTGAATGGAAGCGATGAGTGACCACAGATAAATGGCATCCCTTTATCAGCAGATGCTTAGTTCTTCTTTTTTTTTTGAATATTTATTTCTTTATTTATTCCCTTTTGTTGCCTTTGTTGTTTTATTGTTGTAGTTACTATTGTAGGATAGGACAGAGAGAAATGGAGAGAGGAGGGGAAGACAGAGAGGGGGAGAGAAAGAAAGACACCTGCAGACCTGCTTCACCACTTGTGAAGCAACCCCCCTGCAGGTGGGGAGACTGGGGCTTGAACTGGGATCCTTATTCCAGTCTTTGTGCTTTGCACCATGTGCGCTTGACCCGCTGCGCTACTGCCTGACTCCCAGAAGCATAGTTCTTACTGGCACTTGTGACATGCTTTCAGTGAATCCTTCCACATGACCAATCAACAAACAGTGATTGAGAGAGAGAGAGAGAGAGAGAGATTGAGGCAGAGAAAGGAAAAAGGAGTTATAATTTAAGGGAAAATTTAAGGTGAAACTTGGGTGTGTTATATTACACCAAAGCAAAGGACTCTGGAGGAAGGAGGGAAAGGGACAGGATGGTATCCAAGCGTGTCTTCTAGACACCAGGGAGATGAGAGGTTGTGCATATGTATTAAAGGCTAGACTTTAACCATAAACCCCACCTCCAACCATAAAAAAAAAAGAAGTCAGGCTTAGAGAGAATGTAATTACTTCCCTGGTCAGAACTTTATCATGTGGTTGTACTTAATTGCAAGGGAAAGGTAATCTTTCTGTGAGTCATAAACAGAAAAATAAATGTGGGGGAATGCATAAATCTATAGCTTACTTCGATGGTCTTTTGTTTTGCCTTCTATATTATTCAGTTTCAGGACTGACCACCACCTCATCAAAGGAAGTTTCAGTGTTGTGGCCTCTTCCACTCTGCCTCTGTCTAAAAATAAATAAATAAATAAATAAATAAAATCTGGCTTCTGTAATTGCTTCTCCAATGGACATGGGCATTGACAGGTTGATCCATACTCCCAGCCTGCCCCTATCTTTCCCTAGTGGGGCAGGGCTCTGGAGAGGTGGGGTTACAGGGTAGACTGGTGAAGTCGTCTGTCCGGGCGAATCAGGTTGGCATCATGGTAGTATCTGGAACCTGGTGGCTGAAAAAAGCATTAAGATATAAAGCAGAACAAATTGGTAAATAATCAGGAACCTAAAAGCAAAAATATAGCAGATGAATATTTGGGGGTCTCCATTTTGGAAAAAGCTAGTAGGTCTATTTTAGGTCTATTCCAAGGGGCCCATGACTTTACTAGTTTTTGTCTGAGTCTGACAGCTAATATGCAGGTGGACCAAAGGTATTGTCTGGGGAGATGGTCTTCATAGTCATAAAAAGGACTAGAAAAAAAAAATCTCTGAAGATTGACATAATTAACACGTTAACCCCACAGAATTTCATTATTTTTTGATAGTTGTAATTGTATTCTAATTTCCTTTTTTGATAGTTGTAGCTGTAGTCTAATGTCCATTTTTGATAGTTGTAGCTGTAGTCTAATGTCCATTTTTGATAGTTATAGCTGTAGTCGAATGTCCCTTTTTGATAATTATAGCTGTAGTCTAATGTCCTTTTTTTGATAGTTGTAACTGTAGTCTAATGTATTTTTTTGATAGTTGTAGCTGTAGTCTAATGTCTTTTTTGATAGTTGTAGCTGTAGTCTAATGTCTTTTTTGATAGTTTTAGCTGTAGTCTAATGTCTTTTTTTGATAGCTGTAACTGTAGTCTAATGTTCTTTTTTGATAGTTGTAGCTGGAGTCTAATGTATTTTTTTGATAGTTGTAGCTGTAGTCTAATGTCCTTTTTTTGATAGTTGTAGCTGTAGTCTAATGTATTTTTTTGATAGTTGTAGCTGTAGTCTAATGTCCTTTTTTAAGCTATGGCTGCTTTTTAATGTAGAAAGCTGGATCAGGGAAGAGAGTAGCTCTCAAATATGGGAAAATTATATAAATATTGTTTACTGTAAACCCCACTGATTTTTATCTGGGGCCCATATTTGTCACAGGAGTCTTTGTGACCTCTGTATTCTGTGGTCATGGCTAAGAACATTCCCGGCTGCACTAATACCAGGACCCATCTTCTCGAGTGGTACAGTATGTTGTCCAGTCCTTACCATTGTTGATTCATATTGAGAGCAAGGCCTTATAGGGGCCCACAAAGGGGTCCATTATGTTGCTCCTGATGGAGATGACCAGTGACAGTGGAGAGAGGGATCTGTTAGAGGTCTAGGCCCATCATGTCTGTGTGGAAATCCCAGGACTCCCTGACTAGGGCCCCAGGTGATGAGGTGGCCTGATAGTGACCAAGAGCCATCATTAAAGTATGCCAGTCTCTTTCCCTTATCCAGCTTTTGTAGTCCTTACTTTGTCTGACAAGGTTAGCCTTGAAGTGATTGAGGGAAGTGAAATAGGAAATAGGTGAGGAGGGTGTCTAGCTCTACGTAGAAACTGTTTGATTATGTACTTTGTGGTGTCTTTTCTAGGTCTTTCTACTAGCTTGCTGCCTTTATTGACTCATTGCAAACTATTGTACCCTTTTGTTTTAAGGTAGATATTTTCCCTAACTTATGGATACACGTGCACATATGCTCTATCTCATGGGCCCTGGTCTATATCTAGGTTCTGAGACTTTGTTAGGAAATGCAGCACCCGAAATGGAATTAAGGAGTCCTATGAGCTAGGAAAGGTCTCACCAGAGTAATGAAGCTGGAAGGTTGATAGTCCACGCCTGACATCTCTGGACACAGTCTGAAGTGAAACATGCTGAGGTGGTACTGGTTGCACTGATTAGGTTGAGATCAGCACATGCAGTATTAATTGGTATGAATTGAGAGAAGCATGCAAGAAAGGGAGCCCCACCCTAGAGGTTCCAGGACTGGGAGAAATATGGATTGTCTAGAGAATGGGTAGTGTTCCTGCTGTCTTAGGGTTTAAGAAGGCAATAGATATTTATTATCATAACCAAACTATTTGACAACTGGGTTAACTTTGAAAATCCCATTGTTAGGATTCCCTGTATTATACAAGACCTCATCATAATTTATGTCCTTTAATGCTGTTTACATAAAGCTGTATCTTATAAAGTGACGTCACCAGTTTTTTTCTGTTCTCCTGGGTCTAAGATTATAGGTGATTTAATATTTCAAAAAACAAGTCATTATTAGAATTGTATTAACAATTTTTTTTCAAAATTTTTTATTACCTTTATTTATTTGATAGACATCCAGAAATTGAGAGGGGGGGGATAGAGAAAGAGAGAGACAGGGAGACACCTGTAGCACTGCTTCACCACTTGTAAAGCTTTCCCCCTGCAGATGGGGACCGGGGACTCAAACCTGGGTCCTTCTGCATTGTAACATGTGTGCTCAACCAGATGTGCCGCCACCTGGCCCCCAAAAATTCTTTTTTAAAAACGATTTTATTTATTTTTTAATGAGAAAGATAGGAGGAGAGAGAGAAATAACTGAACATCACTCTGGTACGTGTGCTGCCGGGGAATTGAACTTACAAAATCACACTTGAGAGTCTAACTGGTTTATCTACAGCATCACCTCTTGTGTCACTGTAGTAGTAATGTTTTCAACCCCAAGCTGGACAAGGATGATTTTGGTTTTTGTTTGTTTTCTTGTTTTTTTATTAGCGATTTAACAATGATTAACAAGATTGTAACTAACAAGGGTACAATTGCACACAGTTCCCCCCACCAGAGTTCTGTGTCCCCACCTCAAAATTCTTTATGGGGTGCAGAAGGTGGTAGGCCTGGTTTCTGTAATTGTATTTTCACTGGACATGGATAATGATCTAGTCTGGAGGCATCCTGCTTTCTAGGCAATTGCTTTTCTTGTGGATGAAAGCACAATTTCACTCTACACAAGAAACATTTTTTAATTTTTTGGTTATTTTAAGTTAGAAGGTATCCTTGAATTTATATGACAATGAAATGTCTTATTGAAATTTTTGTGGTGATGAGGAAAGTTTTACTCCAAAGAAGAGAATACATGAACTCCTCCTTTTTATTCTCTTACTAGTTTAAACTAGTGATTATTCAAAATAAGCTACCATTCTGACTAGTGTCATTGTATGAGGACAAAGACTGTTCTTTGTTCCTTGTATGATTAGGTCATGTTTGGTGAAGGAAGGAATGAGTCCTATTTTTTTTCTGAATATATTTTAAAAAGGGAGCTACCCTTTGTCCTAATCCAGCTTCCAGTCCTATTCTTAACTCTGACACCATCTTCTCAGACAGTATTTTTAGTCCACTGAATGCTAGTTATTGGGCTTAGGAAAAAATTATTAAAGTCATGGGGCCCTTGGAAAATACCTAAAATAGACTTCCTAGCTTCTTCCCACCCAAAGACTCCTAATTTCATCTGTTCCATCCCTGTTTGTCTCCTGCCTATTAAACAATTTAACCTGCCTTAATCTTACTGCCTTTCAGTCACCAAGTTGCAGATGTTACTATGATGCTATCTTGACATCCCTAGGCAGACAACCTGAGCAATGTGTCCTGGAACCCCACCTTCCCAGAGCCCTACTCCATTAGGGTAAGATAGGAACAGGCTGGGGGAATGGATGCACCTGCCAATATCCATGTCCAGCGGAAAAGCAATTACAGAAGTCAGACCTTCCACCTTCTGCACCCCATAAAGAATTTTGGCCCATACTCCCATAGAAATAAAGAGTAGGGAAGTTTCCAATGAAGGGGATGGGACACAGAACTCTAGTGGTGGGAACTGTATGGAATTTATCTTACAACCTTGTTTATCATTATTAATACAAACAAATAGAAACTATTCTGCCAAAATTAAATCTAAGACTCCTATTATTTTAGTCTTGCCCAAACAGATAATACCTTTTCAGTTGTTTTTTTTTTAAGTAAATGTGGATAATGTGAATGATGGAATCTCAGTCAAGCCACTGGCACACAAGATTTTTATGAAACCTGGCTGGGTTGGGAGGTCGTAAAATTCAGTTCCCATGCCTCATTTTGTACCTCAACAATCCATAAGCCAGCCCACGTGAACGGTGCCTTGAGCAGCAATCATTCTGTTCTAAGGCTATTAATATACAATGATGGTGAAGCACTGAATTCTCGCTCTGAATTTCCCAGGAATATGTCTAAGAGAAATGTGGATAGACTTTAATTTTTTGGGGGGGCCCACTTTTGATATGAGATTGATTTTAGATATGATTTATTTGGATTTACACTAGATTTGGCTCAATGAGTGTGGCTGAGGTTAAAAATAACACCATCAAGTCTTTGCATGTGTTTGTAATTTTTCTAAAAAATATTTTCCATCAAATATTAAATAGTTCACTCCAGCACTATGAGAAATTCATGCTCATTGCCTATATGTCACCCAGTTTATAGCATTTTGTTGTTGTTGTTGTTGTTGTTGTAACAGCCTGAACTGGATTTTGTGGAGCACAAAATATTTTAGATTAACATATTCATAAGTAGGTAGCAATAAGTAACTAACTTATTGTGTAATGCTAGCCTTTGAGCAATACTAGGGCAGAAAAGCAGTCTGGGAAATAGGAAATGATATGAAGGAAGGAAAAGGATGCTGTTTGGGATGGAATTTAGGCTATGGATTTTAGAAGAGTTCCCCTCTGAAGAGGTGGCGTGTGACAGGGACTTATATAAAGCAAGGAGGTAACATGTGCGTCTGTTGGATAATCTTTACAGTTGAACAGGATGTGCAAAAAAGCCTTGGTGGAAGCAGTGTTTTTGCCACGTCCAAGAAATAGAGACCTAGTGTGGCTACAACAGAGTAAACTGTAAGAAAGTGGTAATAGGGCAGGGCACAGGGAGTCGTGGACCTTATGGAGCTTGGAGCCCATAGTAAGGCTTCCAGTTCTATTCCAACTGCATTTCCAGCTACTGGTGCACTTTGGTGGAAATAACAAGGCCTGGCTGGTTACATTTTTCAGTGTGGGTGCTACTATTATAACACTCTCCTTTCCCTCTTGATTTCTCTTTGTTTCTATCCAATTAAAAAATAAACAAAGGTTATTTTAAGCTATCTGCACAAGGACCTCTGCTTAAAAAAATAAAAGAAACTGATTCTGGGGTCACATCTCATTGCTACTGAGTTAGGATCTTTAGGAGAGATGCTTGGAAACCTGGTGTTTTTGTTTTTTTGTAACTGTGCTACTCTCTTCTCACTACAAGGTAATTTTGTGAACCTTAAACACTAAAATGGGGCACAAGGATATTGCTAGAATGTGGATCTCCATAAGATTGGATACACCACAGACTTTGAGAAAAATCAGAGAATTCTAGAAAGTACAGTTTGAAATACAGTTTCACCTAAATAAAATTTCTCAGAAAAATCACCGGTAACTATTACAAATTGATCTATTGAGTTTCTTTTGGATTATTAGACAGTTGTCAATTACCTAAAAATTGCTATTTATGTAGAACTTTATGATGACCATTGCATATTCTCACTTGTTTTCTTCTTCAAAGGTAAGTAGGATGAAAATAAGTCACGTGCTTTCTTTTGCTGAATTTTCAAAACTGAGAATGATTGCATAAAATGTGAATGCATGAGGATCCAGGCTCCTCACCTGCAGGGGAGTCGCTTCACAAGCAGTGAAGCAGGTCTGCAGGGGTCTGTCTTTCTCTCCCCCTCTCTGTCTTCCCCTCCTCTCCCCATTTCTCTCTGTCCTGTCCAGCAACAATGACAACAATAACAACTACAACAATAAAACAACAAAGACAACAAAAGGGAATAATTTAAAAAAATGTGAACAAGTGTAAAAATGATCACTGTTAAGAGATTGAATCTCAGTTTCCATATCACTTAATTCCATTACTTCTCAATGAGGTGGAAATTTGTTACAAATTTTCAATGAGTTTTTACAAGATTTTCCTAGGTAGATTTTGTTTTGAAGCACAGAGATAGGATTGAATATTTCTGTAGCATCCTGCCAGACTAGCTTTGTGGGCAGGAGACAGATGACCAGAGATTCATGGCTGAGCTGTACGCAGTATCTCTTTATTCATGTGGAACACAGGATGATCTAAGCCAAGCTAAACTAAACTAAACTAAACTAAAACTATAATCACAATCCTGTATATATATATTTGCTAAGTAGGGTAGAAACAGGATGTGATGTAGAGAGGGTGGAGCGAAAAGTGACTGGTGGAAATCAGGGTGTACTACGAGAGAGGGCAGAGCAAAAAGACATCATGAACCAGTGGGGATTAAACCAATGCCCTGCAGGCAGGGCAGTGCTTCATTAACAGTGGTTAATACAATGTTAAGCAGGGGGGATTAAACCAATGAAACAGAAGGGGTTTTTAGAAGCAGAATTAGAAGCGTACCAATAGCATCCCTCCTCCAGATCTCTCTCAGAAATAAATATAAGCTTTATGGATATTGAAGGAGCAAAATGTAATTAAGAAAATGCCAATAAGACTAGCTGTAACTAAGCATCTAGCTTTACTCTTAATCTTCTCTCTATTATACATGAGGTTCTGGTGTAAACTGTGAAGATCATTTTGGCTCTTTATATTTGGCTTCAGTATTTAGTGACATCATTAAAAAGCAAAAGCAAAAGATACATCCACCAAAAAATTAACCATGAAAAGACTGATTTTGGGGGATTGGGAAGTGGTACACCTGGTTAAGTGCACAAGCTACCATTCACAAAGAACTGGGTTCAAGTTCCCATCCCTACTTGCAGAGTGAAAACTTCACAAGCAGTGAAGCAGGGCTGCAAGCGTCTCCCTCTCTCGATTTCTGTCCCACTCAATTTCTCTCTGTCTTATCAGATTAAATTTAACAAAAAGTTAAAAAAGACTGATAATGTAAACTGATGATAACTCAATGAAATATTAGTTTTAGTATGACTGATAATCCCCATGTGTAGGTGAGAATATGAACAGAAAGACTGTTGGTGGGAGTTTAAAGTAGAAATACATTTGGAAGAATTCTGCTATTCTATAAAAATAAAAGTGTACCCTTGCCATGTGGTCCACAAATTTCACTCCTATGTGCATGCATAAATTAATTGAAAGGATTTGTATGTATATGTCATGGCAGCTTCATTTACAGCAACCCTCACATATAAATAACTCAGGTGTTGTAAGCACTGATTAACAGGGAATAAATACATTTCTGTATATTTATATAGTGGAACACTACCCAGCATTAAAAGACTACTGATTTATGTGAAACATCAAAAGCATCCTTCCAGACAAAAAAATTCATTTATATGATACTCAAAAATAGCCAAAAATAATTTTATGGATTAAAAATATATTAGTGATTGCTTTCAAGGAAGATAAAGATTGCGTAACCAGGGGGCCAGGCAGTGGCACACAGGGTTAAACACACATATTACCATGCTGAAAAAAATCTGGGTTGGAGCCCCCTTCCATACCTGCAGGAGAACACTGCATGAGCCATGAAACATGTCTTCAGGTATCTATCTATCTATCTATCTATCTATCTATCTATCTATCTATCTATTTATCTATCTATCTCCCCTTCCCTCTCAATTTTTCTGTCCTGTCAAGTAAACCTAAAATAGAAAAAAAAAAAAAAAAAAGAAAGAAAGAAAAAAGACTGGGTAACCATAGGGCAGGGACTTGAAGGACTCTGGAGTGATGGTAATGTTATATGTCTTGAGGAAGCAAATATTTGCCAAAATACCAAAGAGTACACTTCATGTATCTGGGTGTGGGCCTTTACCATCCACTATCCCATCTCGCAAGGTCAACTCTAGTTGCAATTATCTTGACTTCTACTTCCTGCCTCCTGCTAAACTAGTGCCGCCATTTTCTCCCTCCAGCCGCCACTGTAGTTTTCTCCCAGGATCAGTTACAAGATCCAGGTGCTAGAGGTGAAGCTGTTTGTGGGCTAGGGGAAGAAGAGATGGTCAGTAGAACAGAGGATAACATTGATGACAGCTTAGTGGCAGAAATACCTCCTCTGAAGGCCCGAAGAACGGAGGTCCCAGAAAACATAGTATTCAGTGATGCTATCATGAATCATAACTTACAGGAAACTAGTTTTATTACAGAAGTCTACAAAAAGTACATCAAAGATTACACAGAATCAGTAAAAGGCAAACTTGAAGAGCAGAGACCAGAAAGAGTAAAATTGTTCATGACAGGGGCTACAAAGCAAATCAAATGCATCCTTGTTAATTTCAAAATCTACCAGTTCTTCACTGATGAAAACGTGATTGTTGTGATGGATTGTTGTGATGTGAGGATAATGTGACCTCAATGTAGATTCCCTTTAAGGAGGGCTTAGAAATAGAAAAACGGTTACAAATTTACCAATTACTTTGTACTTTCAGCATGTGATAACAAGTGATTGCTCTTCATACCCAACACTTGGACTCATAAGTGCAACTAATATTGTCTTGAGCTCTTCATTTACTTTGACCTTGATTTATTTGAAGTAGAGACATCACTTTTATTTTTATTTCCTTTTTTCTGCATATAAGTAGCAAGAATAAAGAAATATTGGGTGAAGCTTGGACGGGGTGAGATATATTGCAGAAAAACAAAAGACTCTGTGCTAGTGGGAAGCAGGGCAGGGAGAGGACATCAAGATATTGTTTTTAAGAAAAAAATCACCTTGCTAAGTTGTCTAATAATAACAGGTATTTAAACAAAAAAGTGCATATAAAATACCCCCCAGATAGGAACAAATATTAAATTTTAGTTATATAATGTCTAAGCTGAAGTCTTAGGGATGTTACAAATTGATGTTAGCAACTTCTTTTTAAAGATTTATTTATTTACTTATAGAGGCCAAAATACTATCAAAGCCTGTGTAGTATCAGGAATTGAACCTGCAGCATGCAAGTTCTGTATTTGAATACTGAACCATCATTTTAGCTGTTGATATTAACAATTTTCTTTAAAATACAGTTTTTAGCCAAGATAGACTGATGCATCATTTCGGGGGTTAGTAGACAGATGGGTGTGTCATAAAAGCAACTGTAGGAAATATTTATTGTAAAATGTAAAATCTAAGTGAAATGTTACAGATGGTCTGTTTCTGCATACCAAATGCTATCTTAAAAAGTTCACTTTGAACACTATCAAGCTCATGAATCCCTTCTCAACATACTAGATCACCTTGATCTTTCTTTTAATAAATGTAGTAGCAGACATTCCAAATTTGCTCACTTGATTATATGCAGTAATGCATTTCCTGGAATTACATAAATAAGACATCTCCTTGACTAAGGTATAAATTTCTTGAAATCAGAGACTGTTGATACAGATTTTTTTTCTTTCCTTTTTCTTGCTTTTTTCTCTCTGTTTTCTTTCTCATGCCCTCTACCAATATGAGACAATGCTCTCTGAGTTCAAATGAGTACTGTCACATCACGATCGTGTTTGTTGGAGTAGTGAGGCTTCAAGAGGCAGTGCTGATGCCTTCATAATTTTCAGACAAATCTTAGTTTTTATTTTCAGGATGGATGATCCCTGGAGTGCTAGACTAATCTGTTTCATGGATACATTCCAGTTTCCATTTCACATTTTCTATTTAAAGCTCAAAAGTATCCTTATGGAAATTTCTTCAGTGAACCAAACTCAGCCTATTGAGTTTCATCTGAAATAATCCGCAGATATAAGGTGAGGTGAATTCTTCTTCGGCAGTCTTTTATTTTTAAAATAATTTTATTGGGTGGGGCATGAATAGTTTACAGTACAGTTGTTGACACATGGGTATGACTGCTCATCTCCCCGTGACAAGTGTCTGCAAAATGTTACCACCCCTGCAACTTTGTTTCTTTTCCACCAACATGCCCCGGACCCCAATGTCCCTCTATCCCTTCCCTTCCTTCCTTTCTCCAAGGACCTTTGCTTTGGTTCAATGGAGATACCAATACTGTAAAAGATGGTGAGACATGGTGGTAGATGACAGATGGTTTTATTGATCAGAAAAAATTAGACCAATACTCAGAAAACTATCAACAAATTTGTGTTTGGACTATTTTTTTGGCTGATAACCCTAGGGATGTGGATAATTATAAAATGAGCAGGAAATATAGTCTATGAATTCCAGTAACAAAGATTTTTGGAATCAAAGAATAGTCTATACAAAGAAGAGGATTAAAATCCCAAAGTAGCAATCCATTATTAATCCCCAAATAAGAATGGGATAGCTAAATATAAAGACATATTTTTTCTAATCTTTATTTCGGTACATAATATTTGTAAATATTAATTCTGTAACTGTCACTAATTAAAAAAGTTGAATTTACCAACTTTCAACACACTTTGAAAAAATCTGAGGTTTTCAGTGTAGAATGAAAAACTGGGTCAAAGAACTGAATAAGCAGTTTTGTAAAGAAGAGATACACAAAGTTCACAGACATATGAAGAAATGCTGCACTTCACTCATGATTAGAGAAATGCAAATCAAAACTACACTGAAGCTTTACCTCATACCTGTGAAAATGACCAACATCAACAAATTAGGAAATGATAGATGTTGGGGGGGATTGTGGAGAAATAAGGACTCCTAAACTGCTGGTGGGAATGCAAAGTGGTATACCCCCTTGGGAAGACTGTATGGAGAGTCCTTAAAACAAAACAAAGAAAACAAAACCCTTATGATCTAGCAATACCACTCTTAGGTATTTATCCAAAAGACAAACACTTACATGAAGGGACATATACAACCCTATGTTCATAGCTGCACTATTCACAATAGCCAAAATTGTGGAAGCAGCCTAAATGCCCATCAACAGGTGACTGGCTAAAGAAGTTATGGAATATATACTCTGTGGAATACTATTCTACAATAAAAAATGGTGTTGTGTCCTTTGAGACAAAAGAAATGGAACTAGAGATAATTATACTTAGGAAAATAAGCAAAGGGATGAAAGATGGTTTCATTCAGATGTGGAATATTAGGAACGGAAACATAGGAACTTGAAAATAAGAACAGATGGTTTCTAAGACCTTGTAAAAGCTATGGTAGTTATTGTTGGGAGGGTGGGGGCACAAAATTCCGTTGGTGGGTGTAATGGGGAACTGTAACCCTACAATCTTGTAACGTTCTATTAATTGCAAATAAAGATGACAGGAAACATTAGGGCCAAAGATATAACTTGCCTGTCAGGGCATGTTGTCAAGGTTTGAGCCCCAGTACCAACATGGGAGTGCCATGATGCTGGGGAAAACTCCCTTCCTTCCTTCCTTCCTTCCTTCCTTCCTTCCTTCCTTCCTTCCTTCCTTCTTTCTTTCTTTCTTTCTTTCTTTCCTTCCTTCCTTCCTACCTTCTTTCCTTTTCTTTCTTTCTTTCTTCTTCTTCTTCTTCTTCTTCTTCTTCTTCTTTTTAAACATTTACTTATTTATGTATTTGTTTATGATAGAAATTGAGTAAGGACAGAGAGAGAGAGAGAGAGCTGCACACTGCATCACAGCTTGTGAAGCTTCTCACCTGCAGGTGGGGACCAGGGATTTGAACTGGGGTTCATGAGCAGGGTAATGTGTTGCACTCAATGTGCATCACTGCCCAGACACTCTCTCTTCCTTTCTCCTCCGTCGTTCTGTCTGAACTAGAAAGTTAGCCTTTGGTCCACGAAACCAGACCTGCATAGGGTCCTAAATTCTCAGCAACAACGAACACTCTAAAAAACATACATATGCAAGACAAATTGAAATCACTTCCACTGGAGTGTAGCCCATTATCTGGTGGTTTGCCATAGATGGGTTAGATGCTCTTCAAAGTCGTGTAGGTTCTTAAATTCTTTGATTTCCAGATCTCAAGAGCAGATGAAATAGTATCCATTTTTAGGGTTTATGACTATTTTGCATCTTGAATTACTGAAAACTCTAGGTTGCATGTCTTGGTTTCACTAGAAAGAATTATAATCCTCAATTGTTTGATGTATAGACACTGTCTCCTTA